>NW_026732620.1:0-107414 GCF_028476545.2 Physella acuta | reverse complement strand
ATACGAGACGGGGGGTTTTGGATGGAGGAAGTAGAGATGGGGGTAGAAAATAAAGTCATTTTTTTCAAACATGTTGTAAAATCTCTAGAATAAATTGTGAAGAAGGAGATTTTTTTCTATTTATTAAAAAAAAAAAGATTTTCACACACCTACCGCTTTTCTGTAACGCATTAATTATAATTATTAAACATGAATACATTTATTTTAGTTTCTTTAAGTTTCTTTTTTTTAATTTTAATATTTTATTTCTAAGATCATTGCGGGTAATAATGATTGAAATCTAAACCTGGCGGTCTATTAATGATTTTAATCTCTTGTTGGAGTCTATCAATGACTGAATCTCTTGTTGACGTCTACGGACAATAGGAATATGGTATACCATCCATCAAGTCAGCCAAAATATACGAAAAGCTGATAATGGCCGTCTTTATATTCAAACCAAACTCGGAGACAGAAAGGACCTAGCGTTTAAATAGAATCAGTGTCACTCATACTGAGAAGAAGAATTATATCAAGAGTAGTCCAGTGGCGTGGCTAGGGGGAGGGCGGAGGGGGGCGGCCGCCCCGGCGCTGACATTAAGGGGGCGCCAAAAAGGGTAGAAAATTAATTTAAAAGCTCGTTTTTAAGCTGAAGTATTGAATTATACAGTCAAAGTTTCGAAAATAAACGACAACCAGGCTATACACGCTGATTTAACTGTTTTCTATATCAATTCTGTGTCACCCAAATAGAAAAGGTTAGATCGGGATAAAACCAGAGGCAGACCAACACAGACAATAGAATCAAGTACTTGGTAAAGAAGAAGAAACTGAGGCAACACCAGAGTAATCGTACCAGAAAATGTTTTTTGCCCTGACCCGAAAATACTCCTCCCCCCCCCCTCTTCAGTAATCAGATGAACTGAACAGGTAGACAACGTAGAAGAAAGCATGGAACTGGGTAGACAACGGAGAAGAAAGCATGGATCGGGTAGACAACGAGAAGAAAGCATGAACTGGGTAGACCAACGGAGAAGAAAGCATGGAACTGGGTAGACAACGGAGAAGAAAAGCATGGAACTGGGTAGAACAACGAGAGAAAAGCATGGAATGGGGTAGACAACGGAGAAGAAAAGCATGGAACTGGGTAGACAACGAGAAGAAAGCATGGAACTGGGGTAGACAACGGAGAAGAAAGCATGGAACTGGGTAGGACAACGGAGAAGAAAGCATGGAACTGGGTAGGACAACGGAGAAGAAAGCATGGAACTGGGTAGACAACGGAGAAGAAGCATGGAACTGGGTAGACAACGGAGAAGAAAGCATGGAACTGGGTAGACACCGGAGAAGAAAGCATGGAACTGGGTAGACAACGGAGAAGAAAGCATGAGAACTGGGTAGACAACGGAGAAGAAAGCATGGAACTGGGTAGACAACGGAGAAGAAAGCATGGGAACTGGTAGACAACGGAGAAGAAAAGCATGGAACTGGGTAGACAACGGAGAAGAAAGCATGGAACTGGGTAGACAACGGAGAAGAAAGCATGGAACTGGGTAGACAACGGAGAAGAAAGCATGGAACTGGGTACGGAGAAGAAAGCATGGAACTGGGTAGACAACGGAGAAGAAAGCATGGAACTGGGTAGACAACGGAGAAGAAAGCATGGAACTGGGTAGACAACGGAGAAGAAAGCATGGAACTGGGTAGACAACGGAGAAGAAAGCATGGAACTGGGTAGACAACGGAGAAGAAAGCATGGAACTGGGTAGACAACGGAGAAGAAAGCATGGAACTGGGTAGACAACGGAGAAGAAAGCATGGGAACTGGGTAGACAACGGAGAAGAAAGCATGGAACTGGGTAGACAACGGAGAAGAAAGCATGGAACTGGATGGGGCCAGCAAGGACAGGCACTGGTAGACCTCCCACATGAGGACAGAAACCATAACAGAACCTGAAACTACAAACTCTAACCGATTAAGAGGAACTCTATCTACCTTATTCTTCACCCCACCCATAGGGAAAAGGGTAACGGGTGTTGTGTTTGTGAAGTAAGGATAGGGGAAGGAATAACTCTAACAAAGGCGCATATGCTCACGAGTGCGCAAATGATTCATACACCCCACACACGAGGGCGCCCCTGCTACTCACGAGGACACCCTGCTCCACCATACTTACTAGTAAGCATCTGCAACATCTGTCACATTATATTTTGTGGCCCATTTTATGCCAGCCTGACATAATTGTCAGAATGTGGCCCATTTTATGCCAGCCTGACAAATTTGTCAGAATGTGGCCCATTTTATGCCAGCCTGACAAATTTGTCAGAATGTGGCCCATTTTATATGCCAGCCTGACAAATTTGTCAGAATGTGGCCCATTTTATGCCAGCCTGACAAATTTGTCAGAATGTGGCATATATAATTATCACGCTTTCCACTGTGGGATTTGAACTCGTTACCAAAATGAGTTGGCGCGCACTCTACCTCTTGACCCACGCAGCCAGCATTACTTCTTTTTACGTTGTAAAACTTTATTGAGGCTAGTTTAAAAAGGACCGCACCATTTTACAAGTGAGTTATGTTTTAATTGACGAGTCAACTTTGACAAAAATATAGTGTAAATAAAACACGACAACAGAACGTTCACTAAACTGTGGTGAACTTGTATCACTTGGAAACGTTTGATTTTTACAAGCTTCTATTTAACTATTCCTCTCGTCAGGGGGAGGGGGGGGGGGGGTTGGCACTTAATATTTTCGGGGGGTGGGGGGGGGGTGAGCGGAGTACATTTTCCGGGGGGGGGGGGTCACTGGTAAAATTATGTTTTTAATATAAATTCCGTTTCGCTCGAGGGGGAGGGGGGGAGAGGGGTAGACCTTTCTTCGTGGGGCTCTTTTTTATATAATGTATTTAGTTACAAGTGTGTTACAAAAATTAATTCATATACCTGGATTTTAAGTGAAAGTGCTACCTCGACAGTCGACCGCCGTCGGGAGAGAGATATGTTGCCAGGATACAAGCAGAATGCTATAGCCCACTTGTCGCATTTGCTGATTTTTACTTTCTCGTATACAGAGTATAGATAAAGTATTGTAAACTTGCACAAAAATCAAATGAAATTTTGACAGTTTTCACAGTTTTACAACTCTGTATAAGGAATTATACACGTGTGTCAGTATGTGTATATGTGTGTGCGTGTGTGGTGTGTGTCTGCCTGTCAGTGAACACGATAGCTGAGTATGCAGGCACTTGAAATTTTCGGGGGGGACAGGACTAAAAATTTTCGGGGAGGGGGGGAGGGGGGGGAACCACACACTGTTAAACTACAACAGATACTGATTTTATAAGATTTAACATCCCTCTCCCCCCTCCTCCCCTTCCCTTTAATCTCACATATATTTAGGTCAGAATTTCATGTTCATGCACCACCGCCTCTCTCCCACCTATTACGATACCGATACTAAAAGCCTTGGCTGACACATTTATTATTTAGGTCACAACAACTACTTGACCCACCCTCTCCCATCTTAGTCAACATGTAAAATTAAATCCAGCATAGAATTCCTCGTTTAAACCTATGCAGAGTTTCTTTCAAGCCCCCCCCCCCCCCCGAACTAAATGGAATTTATATAGAGAATATATACTTTTAGCAGCTTTTAACAGCGTCCCCCCCCCCCCCCGGAAAATTTTAGTCCGCCCCCCCGAAAATTTCAAGCCCCCCCCCCCCCCCGGAGAAAAAAAATCTGGAAGAAACACAACCTATGAAATGTCGAAAACAATGGCGGTTATTTAAAGTCAGAACTTTTAACAACGAAGGGAAATAATCAGGTAATTATTTTTTGGTTGTGGTGCAAAGCTAAAACATAATTACACATCTTGCAAATTCACTCCGAATATTAAATATTTATTGTTTCTGAGTAAAGCCAGAGGTTCAAAATTAAATTTAGAGGACTAATTTAAATGACAGCAGTGAAATGACTATGTTTTGTATTTAGTACGAACTCAATAATATAATTTGGCTACATTTTTAAAATCAGGATTTTTTTAATAGAAAAAAAAAGGAATGGAGAAAGGGCAGTAACTGTTTTTTTTGTATTGCCCGACGTAAACAAAGCGGGACAACTCTGCATATAGTGATTTAAACTCACTTTTTAAAAAATTATTTGAATGACTTTTTGTGGGACGCAGACACCTCCATTTTCATAACGACTGAGCATTTTTTTTTTAAAAACATAAGATTCAGATAAAAAAATCTAGATCTACAAGCTGCTTGTGGTATGTAATGGTTTTTACAAATATTTGCACTTATTTATAAAGTTTGTTAATGGCTTATTAGCTCTAATTTTACTACTGGATGAATTTTATAATGATTTTTTACAATCTCGATAGACAAAACCAGAAAACGCAGTTGTTGTTTTTTTTGTCACTTATTGGGAATGTGGCATATCAGTACAAAACCTGCCCTTTGTTTTGGAGAACTACCACTTACCATCAATCAATTATTAAAAAGCACAACTACCATCCAATAATAGGCATATAAAACACCACCAACTACCACTGACTTATTTATCACCATCAACTACCCATTATTTCATAAGCAGCACCAGTTACCATCATTCTATTATTTAAAAATAACAGTACATTAATAGGCCTGTAAAGCCCACTTACCCATTGATATATAGCACCACCTACCCATTGTAACACAGCACCAACATCAAATTGTTATATAGCACAACTTACCCATTGTTATAGCACAACTTACCCATTGTTATATAGCACCAAATTACTATTGTTATATAGCACCAACTTCACATTGTTATATAGCACCAACTTCCCATTGTTTATATAGCACCAACTCCCCATTGTTATATAGCACCCCTTACCCATTGTTATATCACATCACTTACCCATTGTTATAAAGCACAAACTTACTATTGTTATATCGCATCACTTACCCATTATTATATAGCACCAACTTACTATTGTTATATAGCACCAACTCCCCATTGTTATATAGCACCCTCTTACCCATTGTTATATCACATCACTTACCCATTGTTTTATAACACCAACTTACTATTGTTATATCGCATCACTTAACATTGTTATATAGCACCAACTTCCCATTGTTATACAGCACCCGACGTCCCATTGTTATATAACACCAACTTCCCATTGTTATATAGCACCACTTACCCATTGTTATATCACATCATTTACCCATTGTTATATAGCACCAACTTCCCCATTGTTATATAGCACCAACTTCCCATTGTTATATAGCACTACTTTCCATTGTTATATAGCACTACTTCTCATTGTTATATAGCACTACTTCCCATTGTTGTATCACATCACTTACCCATTGTTATATAGCACCCACTTCCCATTGTTATATAGCACCAACTTCCCATTGTTATATAGCACCAACTTCCCATTCTTATATAGCACCAACTCCCCATTGTTATATAGCACCCCTTACCCATTGTTATATCACATCACTTACCCATTGTTATAAAGCACAAACTTACTATTGTTATATCGCATCACTTACCCATTATTATATAGCACCAACTTACTATTGTTATATAGCACCAACTCCCCATTGTTATATAGCACCTCTTACCCATTGTTATATCACATCACTTACCCATTGTTTTATAACACCAACTTACTATTGTTATATCGCATCACTTAACATTGTTATATAGCACCAACTTCCCATTGTTATACAGCACCGACGTCCCATTGTTATATAGCACCAACTTCCCATTGTTATATAGCACCACTTACCCATTGTTATATCACATCATTTACCCATTGTTATATAGCACCAACTTCCCATTGTTATATAGCACCAACTTCCCATTGTTATATAGCACTACTTTCCATTGTTATATAGCACTACTTCCCATTGTTATATAGCACTACTTCCCATTGTTGTATCACATCACTTACCCATTGTTATATAGCACCCACTTCCCCATTGTTATATAGCACCAACTTCCCATTGTTATATAGCACCAACTTCCCATTGTTATATAGCACCAACTCCCCATTGTTATATAGCACCCCTTACCCATTGTTATATCACATCACTTACCCATTGTTCTAAAGCACAAACTTACTATTGTTATATCGCATCACTTACCCATTATTATATAGCACCAACTTACTATTGTTATATAGCACCAACTCCCCATTGTTATATAGCACCTCTTACCCATTGTTATATCACATCACTTACCCATTGTTTTATAACACCAACTTACTATTGTTATATCGCATCACTTACCCATTGTTATATAGCACCAACCTTCCCATTGTTATACAGCACCGACGTCCCATTGTTATATAGCACCAACTTCCCATTGTTATATAGCACCACTTACCCATTGTTATATCACATCATTTACCCCATTGTTATATAGCACCAACTTCCCATTGTTATATAGCACCAACTTCCCATTGTTATATAGCACCAACTTCCCATTGTTATATAGCACTACTTTCCATTGTTATATAGCACTACTTCTCATTGTTATATAGCACTACTTCCCATTGTTGTATCACATCACTTACCCATTGTTATATAGCACCCACTTCCCATTGTTATATAGCACCAACTTCCCATTGTTATATAGCACCAACTTCCCATTGTTATATAGCACCACTCCCCATTGTTATATAGCAACCTCTTACCCATTGTTATATCACATTACTTACCCATTGTTTTATGACACCAACTTACTATTGTTATATCGCATCACTTACCCATTGTTATATAGCACCAACTTCCCATTGTTATACAGCACCGACGTCCCATTGTTATATAGCACCAACTTCCCATTGTTATATAGCACCACTTACCCATTGTTATATCACATCATTTACTTATTGTTATATAGCACCAACTTCCCATTGTTATATAGCACCAACTTCCCATTGTTATATAGCACTACTTTCCATTGTTATATAGCACTACTTCCCATTGTTATATAGCACTACTTCCCCATTGTTGTATCACATCACTTACCCATTGTTATATAGCACCCACTTCCCATTGTTATATAGCACCAACTTCCCATTGTTATATAGCACCACTTGCCCATTGTTATATCACATCATTTACCCATTGTTATATAGCACCAACTTCCCATTGTTATATAGCACCAACTTCCCATTGTTATATAGCACTACTTTCCATTGTTATATAGCACTACTTCCCATTGTTATATAGCACTACTTCCCCATTGTTATATAGCACTACTTCCCCATTGTTATATAGCACTACTTCCCATTGTTATATAGCACTACTTCCCATTGTTATATAGCACTACTTCCCATTGTTATATAGCACTACTTCCCATTGTTATATGGCATCCCTTACCCAGCATCCCTTACCCTTTTTTATATCACATCACTTACCCATTGTTATATAGCACCAACTCCCCATTGTTATAAAGCACCAACTCCCTATTGTTATTTACCACCAACTTCCCATTTTTATATCGCATCACTTACCCATTGTTATATAGCACCAACTTCCCATTGTTATATAGCACCAACTTCCCATTGTTATATAGCACTACTTTCCATTGTTATATAGCACTACTTCCCATTGTTTTATAGCACCACTTACCCATTGTTATATCACATCACTTACCCATTGTTATATAGCACCAAATTCCCATTGTTATATAGCACAAACTTACTATTTTTATATAGCACCAACTTCCCATTGTTATATAGCACCCCTTACCCATTGTTATATCACATTACTTATCCATTGTTATATCACATTACTTATCCATTGTTATATAGCACCAAATTCCCATTGTTATATAGCACCAACTTCCCATTGTTATATTGCACCAACTTCCCATTGTTACATAGCACCAACTTCTCATTGTTATGTAGCACCCCTTATATAGCAGCCCTTACCCATTGTTATATCACATCACTTACCCATTGTTATATAGCACCAACTCCCCATTGTTATACAGCGCCATCTTTTCCCATTGTTATACAGCACCAACTTCCCATTGTTATATCACATCACTTACCCATTGTTATATAGCACCAACTCCCCATTGTTATATAGCACCAACTTCCCATTGTTACATAGCACCAACTTCTCATTGTTATGTAGCACCCCTTATATAGCAGCCCTTACCCATTGTTATATCACATCACTTACCCATTGTTATATAGCACCAACTCCCCATTGTTATAGCTACCACCTACCACAAAGGACTGGTCAATTAATGCTTAACCTAACAAAAAATTCCCTGTACCATCAATGATTATCAATACATTTTTTACTGATTATAATTAAAATATTTTAGAATTTATCAATTTAAAAAAAAAGTTTAAAACGTGGCTTATATTTTTAACAGCTAACAAATCTTTAACTTTTGCTTTTTTTAGGTAGGTAATTGATGGTTCATACAGCACACACTGTGAGGGCACCACAGCCATGTATGTGGGCACTACAAACTTGTGTGGGCACCGCTAACCTACTGTGTGAGGGCCTCACCAACCTACTGTGTGAGGGCACAGATATCCTTCAGCGTGGTTACACCATCAACCTACTCTGAGGGCACCACCAACTTACTTTGAGTACACTAACAATTGCCATTAATGATGGGACCCCATCATCTTGTGTGAGGGCATCACAAACCTACTGTGTGAGGGCATTACCAATCTATTCTGTGTGAGGGCATCACCAACTTACTGTATAGACACCTTCTACTTTTTGAATGAACACACCGACAACCCAAACGCATATTTTACAAAACATTTTAATTTCAGTTGTACCAGTTTTAACTTAAATTGTAAAGCTACTTTTGGACTATAATGACACTAGCTACATCTTCTGTTATGACATCATCATCTTTTCCTGTTTGTGATCAAGTCGATGAAGTAGAGTTCAACTGTTTCAGTGACCTCTGGGTATGAAAGGATAGTGTGGTCAGCACTAGGACCAGTTGCCTTTACTTTCCATACCATGCCTCAGGTGTACTCAAGGACATCCTGCAGTCCAAACTGAGAATCAAAGCCTTCAACTAGCAGTCAAATGCTCTACCATTCCAGTGGCATACTTTACATCCATTGACATGAGCTAAATAACTAATGATATGTACAAATAATATTTAATAAAATATCTAACTTTAAGGTAAAGCAAGCAAGAACAATCATGAACACTCTTCAACTGAATAATCACCAACACACTTCAACTGAACAATAACCAACACACTTCAACTGAACAATCACCAACACACTTCAACTGAACAATCACCAACACACTTCAACTGAACAATCACCAACACACTTCAACTGAACAATCACCAACACACTTCAACTGAACAATCACCAACACACTTCAACTGAACAATCACCAACACACTTCAACTGAACAATCACCAACACACTTCAACTGAACAATCACCAACACACTTCAACTGAACAATCACCAACACACTACAACTGAACAATCACCAACACACTTCAACTGAACAATCACCAACACACATACAACTGAACAATCACCAACAAACTTCAACTGAACAATCACCAACACACAAACAACTGAACAATCACCAACACACATACAACTGAACAATCACCAACACACATACAACTGAACAATCACCAACACACATACAACTGAACAATCACCAACACACTTCAACTGAACAATCACCAACACACTTCAACTGAACAATCACTAACACACATACAACTTGAACAATTACTAATCACACATACAACTTGCTTTACCATTTGTGTTGATTTTTTAAAATAAAATTTGGGTAGAGGAGAAAGAGGGTAGATATAAGGGCTGGGCTATGGGGGGTTGGGGGGAAAGGGGACAGAGGGGTGGGCTAAGGGGTTGGGGGGGAAAGGGGACGGAGGGGTGGGCTAAGGGGTTGGGGGGAAAGGGGACAGAGGGGTGGGCTAAGGGGAGAGAGGGGAAAGGGGACAGAGGGGTGGGCTAAGGGGAGAGAGGGGAAAGGGGACAGAGGGGTGGGCTAAGGGGAGAGAGGGGAAAGGGGACAGAGGGGTGGGCTAAGGGGAGAGAGGGGAAAGGGGACAGAGGGGTGGGCTAAGGGGAGAGAGGGGAAAGGGGACGGAGGGGTGGGCTAAGGGGTTGGGGGGGAAAGGGGACAGAGGGGTGGGCTAAGGGGAGGGGAGGAAAGGGGACGGAGGGGTGGGCTAAGGGGAGGGGGGGGAAAGGGGACGGAGGGGTGGGCTAAGGGGAGGGGGGGGAAAGGGGACAGAGGGGTGGGCTAAGGGGAGGGGGGGGGGGGGCTAAGGGAAGGGGGGGAAAGGGGACAGAGGGGTGGGCTAAGGGGAGAGAGGGGAAAGGGGACGGAGGGGTGGGCTAAGGGGGGGAGGGAAAGGGGACGGAGGGGTGGGCTAAGGAGGGGGGAAGGGGACGGAGGGGTGGGCTAAGGAGGGGGGAAGGGGACAGTGGTGTGGGCCAAGGAGGGGGGAAGGGGACAGTGGGGTGGGCCAAGGGGGGGGGGAGGGAAAGGGGACAGTGGGGGTGGGCCAAGGGGGGGGGAGGGAAAGGGGACAGTGGGGTGGGCCAAGGGGGGGAGGGAAAGGGGACAGTGGGGTGGGCCAAGGGAGGGGAGGGAAAGGGGACAGTGGGGTGGGCCAAGGGAGGGGAGGGAAAGGGGACAGTGGGGTGGGCCAAGGGGGGGGGGGGGAGGGAAAGGGGACAGTGGGGTGGGCCAAGGGGGGGGGGGAGGGAAAGGGGACAGTGGGGTGGGCCAAGGGGGGGGGGAGGGAAAGGGGACAGTGGGGTGGGCCAAGGGGGGGGAGGGAAAGGGGACAGTGGGGTGGGCCAAGGGGGGGGGGAGGGAAAGGGGACAGTGGGGTGGGCCAAGGGGGGGGGGAGGGAAAGGGGACAGTGGGGTGGGCCAAGGGGGGGGGGGAGGGAAAGGGGACAGTGGGGTGGGCCAAGGGGGGGGAGGGAAAGGGGACAGTGGGGTGGGCCAAGGGGGGGGAGGGAAAGGGGACAGTGGGGTGGGCCAAGGGGGGGGAGGGAAAGGGGACAGTGGGGTGGGCCAAGGGGGGGGGGGAGGGAAAGGGGACAGTGGGGTGGGCCAAGGGGGGGGGAGGGAAAGGGGACAGTGGGGTGGGCCAAGGGGGGGGGGGGGGAAAGGGGACAGTGGGGTGGGCCAAGGGGGGGGGGGGAGGGAAAGGGGACAGTGGGGTGGGCCAAGGGGGGGGGAGGGAAAGGGGACAGTGGGGTGGGCCAAGGGGGGGGGAGGGAAAGGGGACAGTGGGGTGGGCCAAGGGGGGGGGGAGGAGGGAAAGGGGACAGTGGGGTGGGCCAAGGGGGGGGGGAGGAGGGAAAGGGGACAGTGGGGTGGGCCAAGGGGGGGGGGGAGGAGGGAAAGGGGACAGTGGGGTGGACCAAGGGGGGGGGGGGAGGAGGGAAAGGGGACAGTGGGGTGGACCAAGGGGGGGGGAGGAGGGAAAGGGGACAGTGGGGTGGACCAAGGGGGGGGGGAGGAGGGAAACGGGACAGTGGGGTGGACCAAGGGGGGGGGAGGAGGGAAAGGGGACAGTGGGGTGGGCCAAGGGGGGGGGGGGGGAGGAGGGAAAGGGGACAGTGGGGTGGGCCAAGGGGGGGGGAGGAGGGAAAGGGGACAGTGGGGTGGGCCAAGGGGGGGGGGAGGAGGGAAAGGGGACAGTGGGGTGGGCCAAGGGGGGGGGGAGGAGGGAAAGGGGACAGTGGGGTGGGCCAAGGGGGGGGGGGAGGGAAAGGGGACAGTGGGGTGGGCCAAGGGGGGGAAGGAGGGAAAGGGGACAGTGGGGTGGGCCAAGGGGGGGGGGAGGGAAAGGGGACAGTGGGGTGGGCCAAGGGGGGGGGAGGGAAAGGGGACAGTGGGGTGGGCCAAGGGGGGGAGGAGGGAAAGGGGACAGTGGGGTGGGCCAAGGGGGGGGGAGGGAAAGGGGACAGTGGGGTGGGCCAAGGGGGGGGGGAGGGAAAGGGGACAGAGGGGTGGGCCAAGGGGGGGGGAGGGAAAGGGGACAGAGGGGTGGGCTAGGGGGGGGGGGAGGGAAAGGGGACAGAGGGGTGGGCTTAGAGGGGAGGGAAAGGGGACAGTGGGGTGGGCCAAGGGGGGGGGGAGGGAAAGGGGACAGTGGGGTGGGCCAAGGGGGGGGGAGGGAAAGGGGACAGTGGGGTGGGCCAAGGGGGGGAAGGAGGGAAAGGGGACAGTGGGGTGGGCCAAGGGGGGGAAGGAGGGAAAGGGGACAGTGGGGTGGGCCAAGGGGGGGAAGGAGGGAAAGGGGACAGTGGGGTGGGCCAAGGGGGGGAAGGAGGGAAAGGGGACAGTGGGGTGGGCCAAGGGGGGGGGAGGGAAAGGGGACAGTGGGGTGGGCCAAGGGGGGGAGGAGGGAAAGGGGACAGTGGGGTGGGCCAAGGGGGGGGGGGGGGGAGGGAAAGGGGACAGTGGGGTGGGCCAAGGGGGGGGGGGGGGAGGGAAAGGGGACAGTGGGGTGGGCCAAGGGGGGGGGGAGGGAAAGGGGACAGAGGGGTGGGCTAAGGGGGGGGGGGGAGGGAAAGGGGACAGAGGGGTGGGCTTAGAGGGGAGGGAAAGGGGACAGAGGGGTGGGCTTAGAGGGGAGGGAAAGGGGACAGAGGGGTGGGCTAAGGGGGGGGGGGAAAGGTGACAGTGGGGTGGGCTAAGGGGGGAGGGAAAGGGGACAGAGGGGTGGGCTAAGGGGGGGGAAGGGGACAGTGGGGTGGGCTAAGGGGGGGGAGGGAAAGGGGACAGTGGGGTGGGCCAAGGGGGGGGGGGAGGGAAAGGGGACAGTGGGGTGGGCCAAGGGGGGGGGGGAGGGAAAGGGGACAGTGGGGTGGGCCAAGGGGGGGGGGAGGGAAAGGGGACAGTGGGGTGGGCCAAGGGGGGGAGGGAAAGGGGACAGTGGGGTGGGCCAAGGGGGGGAGGGAAAGGGGACAGTGGGGTGGGCTTAGAGGGGGAGGGAAAGGGGACAGTGGGGTGGGCTTAGAGGGGAGGGAAAGGGGACAGTGGGGTGGGCTAAGGGGGGAGGGAAAGGGGACAGAGGGGTGGGCCAAGGGGGGGGGGGGGGAGGGGACAGAGGGGTGGGCCAAGGGGGGGGGAGGGAAAGGGGACAGTGGGGTGGGCTAAGGGGAAGGGGACAGGGGTGGGCTAAGGGGGGAGGGAGGGAAAGAGGACAGAGGGGTGGGCCAAGGGGGGAGGGAAAGGGGACAGAGGGGTGGGCTAAGGGGGGGGGAGGGAAAGAGGACAAAGGGGTGGGCCAAGGGGGGGAGGGAAAGGGGACAGAGGGGTGGGCCAAGGGGGGGGGGGAGGGAAAAGGGACAGAGGGGTGGGCCAAGGGGGGGAGGGAAAGGGGACAGAGGGGTGGGCCAAGGGGGGGAGGGAAAGGGGACAGTGGGGTGGGCTTAGAGGGGGAGGGAAAGGGGACAGTGGGGTGGGCTTAGAGGGGAGGGAAAGGGGACAGTGGGGTGGGCTAAGGGGGGGAGGGAAAGGGGACAGAGGGGTGGGCCAAGGGGGGGGGGGGGGGAAGGGGACAGAGGGGTGGGCCAAGGGGGGGGGGAGGGAAAGGGGACAGTGGGGTGGGCTAAGGGGAAGGGGACAGGGGTGGGCTAAGGGGGGAGGGAGGGAAAGAGGACAGAGGGGTGGGCCAAGGGGGGAGGGAAAGGGGACAGAGGGGTGGGCTAAGGGGGGGGGAGGGAAAGAGGACAGAAGGGTGGGCCAAGGGGGGGAGGGAAAGGGGACAGAGGGGTGGGCCAAGGGGGGGGGGGGAGGGAAAGGGGACAGAGGGGTGGGCCAAGGGGGGGAGGGAAAGGGGACAGAGGGGTGGGCCAAGGGGGGGAGGGAAAGGGGACAGAGGGGTGGGCTAAGGGGGGGGAGGGAAAGTGGACAGTGGGGTGGGCTAAGGGGGGGAGGGAAAGGGGACAGTGGGGTGGGCTAAGGGGGGGAGGGAAAGTGGACAGAGGGGTGGGCTAAGGGGGGGGGGAGGGGACAGTGGGGTGGGCTAAGGGGGGGAGGGAAAGTGGACAGAGGGGTGGGCTAAGGGGGGGGGGGGGGAAGGGGACAGTGGGGTGGGCTAAGGGGGGGGGGGAGGGAAAGGGGACAGTGGGGTGGGCTAAGGGGGGGGGGAAAGGGGACAGTGGGGTGGGCCAAGGGGGGGGGGGAGGGAAAGGGGACAGTGGGGTGGGCCAAGGGGGGGAGGGAAAGGGGACAGTGGGGTGGGCCAAGGGGGGGAGGGAAAGGGGACAGTGGGGTGGGCTTAGAGGGGAGGGAAAGGGGACAGTGGGGTGGGCTAAGGGGGGGAGGGAAAGTGGACAGAGGGGTGGGCTAAGGGGGGGGGGAAGGGGACAGTGGGGTGGGCTAAGGGGGGGGAGGGAAAGGGGACAGAGGGGTGGGCTAAGGGGGGGAGGGAAAGTGGACAGAGGGGTGGGCTAAGGGGGGGGGGAAGGGGACAGTGGGGTGGGCTAAGGGGGGGGGGAGGGAAAGGGGACAGTGGGGTGGGCTAAGGGGGGGGGAGGGAAAGGGGACAGTGGGGTGGGCTAAGGGGGGGGGGAGGGAAGGGGACAGTGGGGTTGGCTAAGGGGGGGAAGGGAAAGGGGACAGTGGGGTGGGCTAAGGGGGGGGAGGGAAAGGGGACAGAGGGGTGGGCTAAGGGTGGGGAGGGAAAGGGGACAGTGGGGTGGGCTAAGGGGGGGGAGGGAAAGGGGACAGTGGGGTGGGCTTAGGGGGGAGGGAAAGGGGACAGTGGGGTGGGCTAAGGGGGGGGGGAGGGAAAGGGGACAGAGGGGTGGGCTAAGGGGGGGGGGAGGGAAAGGGGACAGAGGGGTGGGCTAAGGGGGGGAGGGAAAGGGGACAGAGGGGTGGGCTAAGGGGGGGGAGGGAAAGGGGACAGAGGGGTGGGCTAAGGGGGGGGGAAGGGGACAGTGGGGTGGGCTAAGGGGGGAGGGAAAGGGGACAGAGGGGTGGGCCAAGGGGGGAGGGAAAGGGGACAGAGGGGTGGGCCAAGGGGGGGGAGGGAAAGGGGGCAGAGGGGTGGGCTAAGGGGGGAGGGAAAGGGGACAGAGGGGTGGGCTAAGGGGGGGGAGGGAAAGGGGACAGAGGGGTGGGCTAAGGGGGGGGGGGGAAGGGGACAGTGGGGTGGGCTAAGGGGGGAGGGAAAGGGGACAGAGGGGTGGGCCAAGGGGGGAGGGAAAGGGGACAGAGGGGTGGGCCAAGGGGGGGGGAGGGAAAGGGGGCAGAGGGGTGGGCTAAGGGGGGAGGGAAAGGGGACAGTGGGGTGGGCCAAGGGGGGAGGGAAAGGGGACAGTGGGGTGGGCTAAGGGGGGGAGGGAAAGGGGACAGTGGGGTGGGCTAAGGGGAGGGGGTGGGCTAAGGGGGGAGGGAGGGAAAGGGGACAGAGGGGTGGGCTAGGGGAAGGGGACAGGGGTGGGCTAAGGGGGGAGGGAGGGAAAGGGGACAGAGGGGTGGGCCAAGGGGGGAGGGAAAGGGGACAGTGGGGTGGGCCAAGGGGGGGGAGGGAAAGGGGACAGAGGGGTGGGCTAAGGGGGGGGGAGGGAAAGGGGACAGAGGGGTGGGCTTAGAGGGGAGGGAAAGGGGACAGAGGGGTGGGCTAAGGGGGGGGGGGGGGGGAAAGGTGACAGTGGGGTGGGCTAAGGGGGGAGGGAAAGGGGACAGAGGGGTGGGCCAAGGGGGGGGGGGGGGGGGGAAAGTGGACAGAGGGGTGGGCTAAGGGGGGGGGGGGAAGGGGACAGTGGGGTGGGCTAAGGGGGGGGGGAGGGAAAGGGGACAGTGGGGTGGGCTTAGAGGGGAGGGAAAGGGGACAGAGAGGAGGGCCAAGGGGGGGGAGGGAAAGGGGACAGTGGGGTGGGCTAAGGGGGGGAGGGAAAGGGGACAGTGGGGTGGGCTAAGGGGGGGGGGGGAGGGAAAGGGGACAGAGGGGTGGGCTAAGGGGGGGAGGGAAAGGGGACAGAGGGGTGGGCTAAGGGGGGGGGGGGGGGGGAGGGAAAGGGGACAGAGGCGTGGGCTAAGGAGGGGGGAAGGGGACAGTGGGGTGGGCTAAGGGTGGGGAGGGAAAGGGGACAGAGGGGTGGGCTAAGGGGGGGAGGGAGGAGGGAAAGGGGACAGTGGGGTGGGCCAAGGGGGGGGGGGGGAAGGGGACAGTGGGGTGGGCTAAGGGGGGGGAGGGAAAGGGCAGTGGGGTGGGCTAAGGGGGGGGGAGGGAAAGGGGACAGTGGGGTGGGCTAAGGGGGGGGGGAGGGAAAGGGGACAGTGGGGTGGGCTAAGGGGGGGGGGGGGAAAGGGGACAGTGGGGTGGGCTAAGGTGGGGGGGAGGGAAAGGGGACAGTGGGGTGGGCTAAGGGGAAGGGAAAGGGGACAGTGGGGTGGGCTAAGGGGGGGGAGGGAAAGGGGACAGAGGGGTGGGCTAAGGGAGGAAGGGTACAGAGGGGGCTAATTATAATTTATTTTGAGTTGGTTTTACAAGGGCATTTAGCAGGATAGCTGTTATGATTGTTACATTTATCTGTTAAGGATGTTATTTGTAGCATTCCCTTTATGTAAAACTAGTACACAAATACCTCACTGGGGTTGGAGAGTAGGTACAGAAGAAAGAAGCCTTTGATCAGTGTTATTAAGTTATTGATCATTTGTTACTTTATCAAAGTGCAATAGTTTCATGTTGTGCAATGCAGTTGTTCAATGCTCAGGACAATCCACTGCATGAAACTCATATCACAACTATAAATCTTGTAAGTTTTGATTAGGCGGTGGTTTTTCTTGATAACCCTTTGATTAATTTTCATGCAATAAAAGTAATCATTTCTTAATCTAACCTGTGTTTGTCCACATTTATTCACAGACTAAACAATTTGTTGTTTTTCTCATCTTTTAATGTCATTGTTTTTACAACAAAATATTTTACAACAGAAACAATAGCAGTATTTATAAATATGTAAGTTACAAAAAAAACATCAACAAAAGTATATTAGACCTAGCAGGTTTTATATATAGTAAAACAAAAAATAAACTCTGCAGCTAATATAGTTAGCCAAGAGTACTATAAAAATAAGCTTAGAAATTTGTATATTTTTCTAACATGTTTCAAACTTAAATACAAAAACATTTCCATATATGATTATTGTTGAAAACTGAATTTTTTTTAAAAAAAGATTACAAGAAATTTAAAGAAATAAATAATGTAAAAATAAATAAATAATATGAACATCACATGTTGGTAAACAATTTAAATATTCACATAATGCAAGATTTATTCTGTGAGCAGTATGCCTCAGGTTGTTTTGTTTAGTATGAAGGCAATACATATGGAATGTGGTGGGAAATTTCAATATTTGGTGCAGTAGATGTATTTTATCAGACCTTTTCAAGGGTTGAATACGTTTGTGTCAGTTAATTGAACTTGTTTTTCTAAACCATGTTTTTATGCATGATAAAATGTCATCTTTTTTTACAAATACAGTACTGTTAGATAAGATAAGAATGTTTAAAATTGTGATCATCAAAATTATTTATTTATTTAATGGAAAAAATGATTTCAATTAAAATTGTTTTTTAAAAATATTTATCTGTATATTTAGATTTTTTTTTTAAAACATGCAAACTGTATGCGGCATCTAATGTTCAACTTGAATAACCATTTATATTTCAAAAACATAAGTAATGGTATTACCTAAAAAGTTAAAGTATATTTTCTCTATTTAGTATTCATATATTGCAAAGAGAAAATTTATAAAATATATAATTTCAAAACTCAATGATTTTAAGTATGGTATGAACAAATTTCATTTAGTTTATAGATTTGACGTATTTTTAATAGAATATCTGGTTTAAAACAGAAGTTTAACCAATACATCTGTAAAGTAAAACTGATAAATAATTCAACTTTCCATTAAGCTACCACTTAACATTTGAAGAAAACTAGAAAATTAGCAACAATCCAACAAGTATCAAACACAATGCTCAATATGGTATGTAAAAATAGGAATATTTTTTTAAGCGAATGGACTAAGTCAACTTGTTTTTAAAACAATCATACTTGGGGATCATAAAATTTATTGTTACATTTTATTTATCCCTTATAAGATCCATTTAAAAAAGCAAGGTTTTGATTTTAAAGAGTACACAAAGTTTTTTTTTATTGAATACTGTATAATTTATATAGACAAAAAATGAAAACTTACAATATTGAAAATAAAACCTGTCTGTTAATTTACATACAATAATTTAGGAAACTACATCTCAAATTGAAAATACAAATTTTTAGAATAATAAATCCTTTATTGAACAAAAACTAAAATCATTATCAGTTTTAAAACTAAAATGTAATGTATTGATAAACAATATTAAGCATTCCATTTAAAAATAAACATGGGAAATACCTTTCTAACATTATAATAAAGGTTAAAAACAGTACCAGATTTATCACATTTGTTAAAAATAAATTATTCCATTATATTAATGATACAAAAATATGATTAACTAAAATACTTATATTTTAAATATATTTTTTTTATAAAACTGTAAACGTACAATTTTGAAATATGAATTTTTTACAAAATAAATCTGCAATCTTTTAAATAGTAGTTTAAAAAATATATTTCTAAGACTGATTCAACATTTTATAAAAAGAAAGTCAAACTCTTCACATTGTATTTGTAATTCATTACATTACATTTTTTATTCTGAACTTGGTACTTCATCTTCATTGAATATTTCATTATATAATTACCATTTACTTGTAAAATCGCATTACATTACACATTTCTTAAACTCACACTTGTAACTTGTGAGTAAGCTATACATTTCAGTATAAATTTTCAAAAGTTTTTAATTAATTCTCAAATATATTGTTTCATGAGGGTGTATCAATTTTAAAATAACTGCACTCATTTAAGCAAAAAGCTCAACATAAACTTAAACTAGCATTGACGGCGAAAATTAAGAATATCGATACAATTTTTATGGCGCGAATGATTAGCCAAAGAACTCTTTGAGATTGGTACCTGTCAGTTGGGTAAATGAGGGTCTCCCAATGCATTGTGGGAACGATTTAATATTATCAAACATCACCTAATGAGGTTGAGTCACAAAATCATTATTTTAAAAAAATGGCTTTAAAATATATATTAAAATAGTTTTCTTACAATTTGAATATTTCTTTAGTTTATTAATGTAATACAGGTGACATATCAGAACCCAAAAATATATATTTAAATTCAAAATAAATATGATAAGCTGGATAATTGTGTCAAAAAATAATGGTTACAATCACAGTTGGCAACTAGTTGTTACAATAGTTTAGAAGAGAAACGTTACTCAGGAATACTAAAAATATTTGTCGAAGTCTTGAGTTCTGGCGTTGTAGAGACCTCTACAGGCACAAACACTTTGCTCATGATAATATCTTCAATCTTCTGACCAGACAGGCTAGAGGACTCCATGTCCTGGAACCTTTCTTGCAGGTTGGAATCAGATCTGGCTGCGGCACCTGAACCTCTGGCACAGTGTGTGCAGGTGACCACCTCAGAGGCGGACGACTGGCTAGGGCACTGAGACCAGCCTTGTGCGTCTTCTGTTACGGGGTCTGTGTTGGTGTCTGATGACGTGGCACCGTCAGAATGTTGGGTTTTACGTTTACACCTGTCTGCAAGATCTTGGAGCTTTTCTTTGTAAACATTGGACACAGATTTACCTAAAGGGTCTTTAGGCTGTGAGGTTTTGTGATCTGTTTCTGTTGTTTTGGTAGCACTTGAGTCGTGTAATTTCTCCGTGGTGACGTCAACACGGGTAGAAGAAAATGAACATTTTCTTTCACTGATTGATTTCTCTGTACCTGCTTTTGATTGATCTTCTTCTGTCATGGTCCCCAGTGCCGAGTCCGAGAGGGAAGGTGACTTTTTCACTGAGGTGTGACAACAGGTTTTGGTCAGTGTTGTGTAGGTGGATGTTGTGGCTGCTGTGGCCGCGGTCATCCCGGACTTGACGTCCACTTCATTCAACAACTGCAGCAGCTGCTGCTTGACCATGGGGGACTGGACAAGGTCAGTCATTTTTCTTTTGTCTTCATTGAGGACATTCTCAAGTTGACGGGTGGGTATTTTGTAGGTCATGGCCACGCATGGGCTCAGGTGAGCCTCAACCAACCAGTACGGGTTACTTGGTACATCTAATCTCTGGGTCATTCGTACCTTGAGTGGTACAAAGAGTTTTTTGATCAGATCTTCAGCATCTTTAGCAGGGACAGCACTGGAGCCTTCCTCCTGACTGGTGTGGTCATTGGAAGAATTAGACGAGGCGACTGACGACACGCCCTTCATTTTTTTGGTGGAGGCATCAGATTCCTTCAGCGAGCTGCCCGCTTCCTCGTTGCTGCGGTCATCGCTGGGGGTCAGATCACTTGAGACCTTGGAACAGTTGGACTGGGCGTCCTCCATCTCAGCCTTCTGGCCACCATCACTGCCACTGCACTCATCCCCGCTCATGGACCCATCCTTAGGACTGCTGCCACCTTTGATCAATGGTGAATTATTGGCTGCCTGGCTGCTTTCTAGAAAAACTGTTTCCATGGCAACATTGCCATCATTCTGGAAAAAATGAACATTAATAAATACATGACCCTTGATCAATAAATTCCTTCAATCCTACCACAACTACTAACAAATTTTAATTGCATCCCAGCTAATATAAAAGTACTGCCATGGATAGTTATAACACTGATCTCTTAACAAATCTCATTAACTTTAAACTAATTTTATTTGGTAAAGGACAAGTCTGTAGCCCATTAAATTTAACTTACTTCAGAAAGAGCCTACTGCATAATAGTTTAAAATAATTAAATTCTGTGTAGGAAAAGCCTGCAGTGAATTAATTTGAAACAAATTTTTAATAGCTTTATATAAGACTACAGCTGATTCGTTTTGTAAAATGCAAAATGCTGTAAAAAAAGACCTGCAACTGATTAATTAAAAAAAAAATCACTAAACAAAAAGTCTACATCTGATTAATGTAAAAAAAATAATTCAAATCAATGTAGAAGAAAAATGGCTACCTTGGTGTTCTTTCCTCCTAAAGTTATTGTCTTGTCTTCTTTGACGCCAGTGGGGGTAGGTGGGGACTTCTCATCTTCTGAGTTATTGACAGGGGTGTCGTAGCTCTCGTCATCATTATCACAAACCCCAACACTCCACACAATAGTCTCTGTAGAACCCCTTGCTCCTCCCCCTCTGCCACCCCCTCCACCTCCACCTCCGCTGTCACTGACTTGAGAGCTGAACTGTGTGAACTCAACTTCCTCTGTTTTGTCATCTACTTTATCCAGGTCATCTAGTGTTTCATCACCAGGGTAGAATAAATAATCTGCCTCTTCATCCTAGTATATAGAAATAATGATCAAATTAATATATTAGTTATTAGCATTGATCAGTAGGTGAAAATTATGTAAAAGTAAGAAAAGTAATCTATCCATATGACAATGCATAAAAAATTAAGCTTTCATTATTAGAAAATAATGAACAAAATATCCGCAAGTAATTGAATACAGTATTAAATTAAATATCACAAAATACAGAATAGTTAAATAATTGTACTCCGCACAGTAAATTAGAAGAACGGTAAAATTTTAAAAATGTAATAATGGTGCATTTAATTTTTGATATATTAAAAATGAACAATTGTTTTTAAAAAAGTATATATATATCTATATAAACATATATATATATCTATATATATCTAATATAGATACATAAGGTCAAAACACATGTGTGTATTTTAAAAACAAGTCTACATACCATAGTATCTTGACAATCTGGCAATGAGATCTCTTCCAGGAGTTGTTCTAGACATGCCAGAGCCATCTCACTCTGTTGGTTCTTCTTCAGGAACTTTTCATCAAGCTTTAGCACTGAGAAGGTTTTCTTCTGTGCCATTGTGTATCTGAAATGGACATTTGAATTAGACAGTGGCAATGAAAAGTTTTTGAGGAACTTGATAAACTTCGGCTTGAATTCTTCTTCTTTGTTCTTTCTTATAAAGTTGGACTGAATTTCCTCCAACACAATTAAATATGTGTCAACTAGTCATGTGCCACGTAGCCAGTTGACTCAGATTTCTAGATACAATTCCATAGCCTTTGTCTTACCAAGAACAAACTACAAGGCAGCAGTTGTTTGAATTTGGATTTTTCTCTCCTAGATGGGTTGCTGTCATGGGTTTGAGTTTAACAGGAATTTTTTGGATATTTTACTGAACTGAGATAGCCTTAAACTATTACTATTCTATTCTATCAAATGCACCCAAGTTATCTCACTAAATGGTAATGTCTGAAGTATTATCATTTCAGCTGGTCTTCCTGGTAATAAGATTTTATAGATACTGGCAAAAATAGGAGTTTCAGTTTCATGTTTTTCTACAGATTTTTTAAAGTTAATTTGTTCTTACAAATATGTGAGGGTGAAGTAAACATTACCTCATTTTGGTGTCAGTGTTCCACTTGACACTTCTGGTCCATGGAGGCTCAATGGAGCGTTTGTTTTGTACTCGTGTTGCTGCAGCCCCAGCAGGACTTGCCTTGTGGTCAGAATCCTAAAAATCAATGCTCATTCTTTAATTGTGATGGCTAATGTCATTAGACTAATTTAAGTTACAATCTTTTTTCGTACAATGGGACAGCATGGGTGGGGGATAGAGGGCCTGATTGCTAACCCAAAGGTCTCAAGTTCAGATCTCGGTCCAGACTAGAGTCTGCAGGATATCCTAGAGTCTACCCAGCTCTGATGGGTTCTTATTCATGTGAGAGGAAGTAAATGCAGCTGGGCATAGTGCTAACCACACCATCCCTTCATTAACAAGTTCAAGAATTGCTCAATGAATTCTCGTCTGAAGGGGGAACTTTAAGGGGAACTGAACTACTTTTTGTACAAAAACATATTTATAATAAAATCTTTAAGTTTAAGCACTGAATATTCAATGAATAACATCAACATTTAATACAATTCTATTGATACTATGAGTTTGAAATAGTTGTGTGTTAAAGCTGAATTGGATGAACATCAATCGTACCTCAAATGTTGAGCTGTCAGCCTCCAACAAATACATGATAGAGGATGTTGTATCTTCCATGGAGGAGGATGGGTTGTCAGAATCATGGTTCTTTTTATCAAATAAGTCAGTCTTTATTTTCTTGGGAGGCTGAAAGATTTGTTTAGACAGAGATTAATTACAAGTTTTACAATATACATTTTTATGTGTGTGTATATAACATTCATAACCAACATCTATAAAGTTTTTATATATTTCTTTAAAGTTACGTTTTAGAATGTTGTGTTTCTTATATCAAGTTTTTTTTTATCTTTTAAATGCAACAACTATAACTTGTCATCAATTTCATTTGAATAACTGTGAAATTCTAACTTTGGCAGTGAATAAGTTATTTTACTTTTCAAATTTATTTTAATTTTGGTCATATTTTGTGGTCAGGTCATGGTCAATATTGGTCTTTTTGAGTTCAGTGTTGCTTTTTTTGTTATGATTAAGTGTTGGTTCATAGTCAAGTTGTGGTCATGTCATGGTCAAGTTGTGGTCAAAAGTTGGTCATGTCATGATCAAGTTGTGGTCAAAAGTTGGTCATGTCATGATCAAGCTGTGGTCATGTCTTAGTCAAGCTGTGGTCATGTCTTAGTCAAGCTGTGGTCATGTCATAGTCAAGTTGTGGTCAAAAGTTGGTCATGTCATGATCAAGCTGTGGTCATGTCTTAGTCAAGCTGTGGTCATGTCATAGTCAAGTTGTGGTCAAAAGTTGGTCATGTCATGATCAAGCTGTGGTCATGTCTTAGTCAAGCTGTGGTCATGTCATAGTCAAGTTGTGGTCAAAAGTTGGTCATGTCATGATCAAGCTGTGGTCATGTCATGGTCAAAAGTTGGTCATGTTATGATTAAGTGTTGGTCATATTGTGGTCAAGTGTTGCTCATGTTTTAAGACATTTAACTTCTGCCATTTACCTGGCCAACATGAGTTTCATGATGAGCTTGAGGTTCCTGGAACATGGCTGCCCCATTGGTTCTCTTCATGAACCCACCTTGTGGTGCTGCCACTGTCTGTACCTGGACAGGTTGTAGCACAGGTCTATAGAAACCTGTCATCACCTGGGGCAACAGCGTGTAACCTAGACAGATTGATACAACTCATGTAATATATCTATGCAGTAATTCAGTGCCAATTTATTTAGTTATCTGTGGTCTTGTCTATAACTAGAAAGAGTGTTGTTTTTGTACCCTGCTGTTTACAAGGTTAAAGCCTTAAAGACAATAGGATTCTGTGTTTCTGAAACTACATAGAAGCAATATTTTTAACAATAACCATGTTCAGTTAAGTTGAACTACCGTGTATAGTTATAATAGATGTTGTGAATTATGATACCTAGGATGTCCTACTCTGTTTAAAAATCATCAAATCAGATACGTGAATGGCAATAAGTTATTCTTAAAATATAAAAATAAGCAGTTTCAATTTAACATTTAAACATATTAATCTACCTCAGTTTTCTTTACAAACATAGTTTTAGTAAATTAAAGGCTAATTTAAAAAAATATATATGTAAGAAAAATATTAAGCAGTAAAATGCTGTATTTTTTTCTTAATAGTACTTACTGGTAAAAATCCAACAATTCAATAGTAACACAACAAATACACAATATTTATCACAGAAACTGTTATGCAACAGATGACAAGCACAACACAATGAGTTGGTGGACAGTTATCTGAACTGTTAATTGAAACTTTAATCAATGGTAGTGGAATGTAGAATTTTAATCAGCTAAAAATCTTTTGCTACTATGTTATATATTACATTTTTATTCAATATATTTTTATTTTACTTTTATCAAACACTAATTTTATGGGGTTTTTTTTTTGTCTATCATGTTTAGATATCCTTCTGACTGAAAGTAAAATACTTTTAAACAAATTGTTGCATAACAGAGACTGCTAGTTTGATAAAAACCCAGTTTATTAGTGAGCCTTCAAAATGGTTTAAAATGTACTACTGATTGTAATCATCCCACTTCCTGTTACTTTTTACCATTTAGCTGATATTAAGGTATTTAATTTAAAAAAAATTGTAAGAAAAATAGGGGTCCACCAATAAAGAGGGTTTTCTTAGTGGATTAGGAGTGATTCTTCATACCAGTTTGCGGATAAAATGGCCATTGTATGTTCTGCGCAGGACTGGCAGCACGTATGTCAAAGTGGCCCATATTTGGTATCATTGGCCCAAGACTGGTGGGGATACAGGAGGTGTCAACTTGGAGGGCTGGCTGAGGTCCCTGGTTACCTGCCAGGGGATAGAGTGGGTATCCAGGTTGGTTGAGGCTACGGTCTAGGTGTAGAAGATTGGTTAGAACTAAGGGCCTTATAACACTGAATGGAGCCAAGGCAACTGGCTGGAAACCTGATAAAAGGGAACCTGATGATACAAACAAGGCACCATGTTGAGACAGAGATGAATGAACATTTTATTTAAGCAAGCCGACCAGAGAAAAATAAGAATAGAGATTGAGACAGATTTAAATGAACATTGTATTAAAATAAGCCAACCACAGAAAAAAAGGTAAATAGAAAGCTTGAGACAGAATTAAATTCTGAACATTTGGAACATTTTATTCAAACAAGCCGACCATAAAAACAAAAGAAGAGAGCTTGAGACAGATAAAAATAAACATTGTGAGAAAGTCAACCAGAGAGTAAAATAGAAGAGCCATCCATGCAAGTATTACTATGTAATTGAAAGAGAAAAATGTACAAGCATGCTTGTATGTTTTATTTTAATAAAAATGGATTAAAAAAACCATCGCAAAAAGAGGAAGCTTATGAAATAGCAACGTTGTAAAATCAAACTTTAAATGTAGAAATATACAAATGAATGCAACCACCTCAAGTTTAAATTAGATGCCGCAAAGAAATATGAGAAGCTGATATGGGTTAACTAAAGTAACTGGTTAATTTGACACAACTAAAAAAAAAGAACAAGGAAAAAATGTCAATAAATTAGTTCCAGAGATTATAAAACTATTGTTAAAGCTGTAAAGAGAGCATGAGCAATCTAATATAAATTCTCCTTTCAAGATTTGACATTTCTTGGGAAATAATGGATTAGAGGAGATAAAGGTCACCAAGGATTGTGTGAGTCATGGCACTGAAGGATTTTGTGAGTCACTGCTCTGAAGTATTGTTACAGCCAATGAGTCACATAAAGGATCAAGTGAAAAAACTGGGAGTAGGCCTACTCTGCAGCCATACATGAAAAAACTGGGAATACTCTGCAACCGTAAATGAAAAGACTGGGAATACTCTGCAACCACACATAAAAAGACTGGGAGTACTTTGCAACTGCACATGAAAAGACCAGTTCTTAACCATTGAAAAGAAGGGATTTAAGTACTTGGTCATTTTACATGATGTGATGGTGTGATCACACAGATGGATAGGGGAAGTTAAAGCTGATTTGAATGAAACATAGAGGTATTTTAATGAAACTAATACCAAAATCTCTATGTACTGCTTACTTTTTCGAAAGATTTACTACAAATGTAGTTTCCAGAATTAATCACAGTGCAATTTAAAATATAACATTAAAATACCAGGATGCTTTTTAATTGATTAGTAAAAATAAATCAGAATTAATTTTAAATAGGCTTTTAATAGCAAGCATCGGGAGGTTATTATTATTGAAACACAAAAAAAGCTTCATTAGTCAGCCAGATGGGGTGGATGTTGTAGGACTTATAATAATTAAACATATCTATAATTGTAAAATAACTTTCATTGTAAAAAACTGTTAACATTTTTGTGTCGTTTGAATTGAACTAATTGATTTATAGATATTAGTTTATAAATAAGGTAGTTTGAGGAAAATTTATTTTAAAAATTATGCAGCAAATGGAAAGTTTTATTAAATCAAGAGTTTGAGAAACTTTGACTTAAGATGTGTAAGTAAACAAGGAAAACGAGCTAATGCTTAGAAATTTTAAAAGTTGAAAATGTTTATTCCATTAATGTGGCATATTTTTTGTTGTAATAAAACACAAGCTATATTTATCCATGCACAGATTTGAAAAAACATACATACATAAAGCATTTTAATATTTTCAATTATTTTTTAACTTAAATTACAAAATAAATATAACTTTTAAAAACATAACTGAATTAATGGAAATGATTATGTTTAATAAATTTAAAGATCCTGTTTAAGAAGAACCATAAAGCACACATAAATTGTACAACAACTCCAACGCAACATGCCTGTACCTGTTGGATATGCAGTAGGAAATGGTTGATATCCCATATGTGTGTTCTGGTTCAGGAACCTGTTGTCGTACTGGTTTCCCCCCACCATCTCAGCTTGGTGGTACAAGGGCTGAGCTGAGGTGGACACAGAGGTCAGTTCAGATGATGTCACCGCTGGGAAGCTCTGCATGAAAATGTTGGAGCTGGAAAAGATTTGAGTATTGATAAAATGAGATACAGCAAGTAGTTTTTGTTATAATATCTATAAATATAAAAATTTAATAGGTATTGTAGGTGCTGGCATTACAACAATAAAATGAAAATTAACCGAACACAACACAAACTGTTTAAAAAAAAATTTGTCACAGTTGATAGAGACCATTAGAGCACAACGCTTTCAATAAAGCAGTGAGACTCAACCACTAGATGAACAATTAATTTGAGAATTTTCAGTAAGATTTTTGAAGATAGATTGTTAACTTACCTAGATCTGAAAACCCCACTCTTTGTGCATGGATGTTTAGCTAACTCCATATCATCACCCAGTTCTCTAGGTCGTGGTCGTTTCTGAACAGAAGCATTTCTTGAACCCTGTCCATTAAAAAATTATTGGTATGTTAACTGCTATAAAATGTAACTTTTTTTTGGTTTTGTAAAAGTTTAATATAATGATGAATTTTGATGCTACTTTAAACCTTTAGTTGTTCAAAACAAAACAAAAAGTTATTGATCAATTCCAACAAACAACAGAAAAAAGTTAACGATGAATTAAGTTGCTACCTTAATCCTTCTCATGTTCAACAACAAAGGCTGCTCCTCTGATATGGTCTGCAGGTAGAGCCTCTCCTGAAGCTTGGTGTGTTTCTTCAATGTCTCTTCAGTGAGCAAGTGGATGTTGTCAGTGGATTCATGGCGTGGCATGGCTTCATCACCAAATGTTGGGGGACTCAACATCTCCTCCCCATGCCCTTGTTCTGACACATGGACCTGGAACAAAGCAAGTTACAATTGTATAAGCAACAGATATATAGGTATTACATGAGCATTCTCTCTTTTGAGGGAGAAGATGCAAGTTACAACATTAACAGAAGATGTAATCACAAAACAGTAATTATTTATCTATGAACTTCATGTGAGAACATAATGGGAGTGGCAGAGCACAACACTGCTGATACACAAGACCAATGCTCAACTTAACTTAGTCTACTTAATTCTCATAGGTAATGAATTCAAGTTAGGGGAAACTATGGCAGCTGAGAAGGCTTACCACATCAGAGGTCAAATAAATAGATTTACTTGATTTGCTTAGAGATTTAAATTAGTATCTTACAATAAAGTATTTGTTTTAACTGACATGAGATTATTTTATCCCACAAACCTGGGTAGAGCTGCCACAACTTGGAGGCTTTACCACAGGGATTTCAAGTGGCATCTCCTCATCATCATTAATTGCTTCTGTAAAAAAAATTAATTTCATATTCATTTAGTCTTCAAACAGTTTAAATACAAGAGTTTTGTGCAATTTATGCAATAACTAATAATAATTAATAACACGTTTCTATTAAAAAACTAGTTATACCATCTTCACTGTCCTCTCTGGTCATCACACTGTCTTCGTCAGATACGTTGGAGAAAGATTTAGGATGGCTCATCAAGAACCTAAACACATACAAGTCAAGTATTAGCTGAAATTGGAGGTATATTCAATTTTTGTTTGTTTGCATACATGTGTAAATATAAACACAAAAAGATAATGCATGTTATACCTGAGATGGCTGGAATCTATTATTTCCATTTTCACAGGAATTCAAAAGACAATTTTAAGAGAAGTTACAAGAGAAGTCTTTCCTAAAGAGAAACACTATCACACGTCTTAGACCAGAGTCACAACTCTACGGCGACTCTTTCATTAATGGTCTTCATTCACCATGATAATTAGTAGGCACAAGCTAATTGTATGCGTGCCAAGTTTAACTAAATAATCAGTTGACCCCAGGGTATTTATCCCAGTCACATGCAGTAGGTTACAGCTATGTCTGCTTATAAACAAAGTGCTTTATGGCAATGGAATAAAGTAGGTAAAATTTGTCAAATTGCAGGTTCTTAAAAATGGTTGCTAAGCCAACTTCTAAACTTATTTATTATATTTCCTCCCATATTCCAATAACTGATAAATTAAACAGCATTAAAAGGTGCTTATCTATTGATGCTACTCTTATTGTAATAAAGCTAAATCATCATTATTTTGAAAAGTTGCTTGTAAGATCAGCAGTTCCTCTTAAAATAAATAAAGGATCATATGTGGTTCTCAAATCACAACCCATGCAAATTTTACTATACTTTTAATACCTAACAAATACATATAATAGCCATTTTTTTCTAAGTATATTTTAATTATAAGAAAAACCAAGGTTGACTAGAGTTTAATGAGATATTTGTAATTAAGCATGTCTGCCAAATTAATGACTCTGCTAATTTAAAAAAATACAAAATCAAGAATTAAAATTCATAAATAACTGTTCTTTTCATAATAATACTGCTCTAGTAATATTCTCTGTGTGAGGAGTGGGTAAAACTCAGCTCTACCCAGGTTTGTGGGATAAAATAAAGGACATCTAGGTGTGAGCAGTTAGGTTTTTCTGTTAAGTGTTCACTTCAAACTGTACGTAACCCAGTGGAAGTAAATATGAACTACTTTAACCTTTTTCCTATAATTAACTGCTGCTTCATAACTGCCAAATGTCAAAGATAATTTCAGGGCTATTAGTCAAGCGAAGTAGGGTAAAAGTTTTTCATAAGGCAATCTACATAATATCCAGCATGGTTATAAAACATTTTCTTCATTATTTCCTTTGTTTGGAATAATGAAATTAATGAATAGCAGATACTTTCAATTATTTTACAAAACAAAAAAATACTAAATGTAATTTTTTTTTAAATTTAACAACACCAAAACAATTTTTTTTATTGTTTTATAAAAAAAAAAAGCAGGCAGGACACAGCAGTAGAGTATTGTATCTAGTTTTTTTTACTGTTATCCCTAGAGGTCAGGGCTGTGATAAGGGTTAGGGTCAGAAATATAAATATGGTCATGAATATGGTTAAGGTCATGAATATGGTTAAGGTCAGAAATATGGTTAAGGTAAAAATATATATTTAAGGTCAGACCTAGAACTACAATAAGGGTAGCAATTTTAGGAAGAAAAAAAACACGATTGTATTAGCAAGTAACCTTTTAACTTAACTTAGCTATGAATAAGATAAATATAAAGAATCAACTAATTTTCTTTACCTTTTGATGTTGTGAGAGTAATTCAGCTGGTTGTAAATTGAAGATATCCCTTTATCATCAATGACAGTTGACTTACTATCAGCACTAGTAGATGATTCTCCCTGGTAAAAGCAAAAACATCATCAGTCACACAAATCATAAAATCTAATACATTGTTCTATAAGTTAGCATCACACATTTTAAAAACTAGGAAAAAGTAATAAAGATTCTAACTCAAAACTATCTTAAACAGAAGATCTTTGTATATAAGTAATGGCTATATTTGTATAGTGCAGACTGCTGAAAAACTTTTAAAAAATGTAATTAGCAGCTAATGATTAATACAATCCTCAGATGCAACTAATTAGAGAAAAATAAGGGGACAATATGTTTGAACAACCAGTATAAAAGAAAACAAACCTTAGGTTTTTCATTCATCCCAACTACTCTGACACTAGACTCTGTCTCAGCCATAACACTGTGTAGGACAGTAGCTTGTGGTACTTTAGCTGGAAAAGAAAATATATTTTACAAGCTTATTTTAGGCACAATGAATGGATGTTTGTCATTAAAAGTCAAGGTATCAAGGTGCAGATTAAATAGGTTTTTGTGTGAAGAGATTTTTACACATAAATATTAGAATGAAAAAATATACTACTAATTTTTTACATGTTAGGCATCAAATATCTACAGTATTATAAAAAAACATCAATCAACACTCATTGAAGCAACCTTTGTTTTTTTAAAACAACATTTATATCTATTATGATTTACTATTATAGCTAAGAATACTTATTTTAGTGCACATGCAAGCTTGTAATTATAAATGTTCTTAAACTTGTTTTACTTTGCTTAAAATCAGAAACTATACTCACATAATATGGTTTACAGTATAAATTTAATTTTTTTTTGTAATGGCTATTCATTTTTAAATAATTTTTTATTTATTTTTACTGGATTTAGCGAGGCATAAAATATTTTTTACCTGGCTCTTTAACGGGTTGGGCCACAACAGGTGATGGCTCTGCAAACACACCCTGGATTGGCTGGTGAGAAAAAAAAAACTAACACTAACATTTTTTCTTTTATTGTTTGTATGAAATGGTTACATATTGACAGCCACTATATATGTCATCAAAAGTAATGTAAAAACATGTTGCTTATTCTCAACATCGTGACCCCAAACAGTTACGCTAAATAGGATATCTTTTTATGACACACAGTTGTAGTATATTTACTTACGCCATTTTGATGTAACAAATTTTTATTATGAGCAAATCATCTGTATCTGATTTAGCCTAGAAAATCAAGGGACTAAACTTTTAGCAGACAAATGTAGAGATATCTTACCCTTTTTAAGACCTCCAGAATGTTCTCCTTTATTTTCCTTGCTTCAGGTGAGAGATCAATCCTGGTTGGCTTCACAGGTAAATCTTCAAACAAATCTGGTCGAGTAGGTCCTCTATAACAGAAATAAAATCTTTAAAAGATGGAAACTAACTTCAAATCTGATATATAGATTCAAGAAAGGTATGAGGATTCTTTAAATAAAGTCTCAATATGATTATTGTATTGATATAAACATTTACAGTAATATAAACATTTTGTCACACATTCCTACACAATCTTTGTATAATGCATAGACTGTTCAATGCATTCAGAAACTTACCAAAATATACAGTTGATAAAAACATTGTAAATTTTATGACTTGTTAAATTTTAAATAAAATAAGATTTTAAATTAGTGGAAATAACAAAGTTAGATAATACTGGAAAAGACAACAATAATCTGCTATCCATCTGTTTAAATACAGCTATGACTTACTTGGTAATAGTGTGTTGTCCTATGATAAACTCTAGCTGCATTGACCAGGGGTTCATAAAACTTGACCACTCAGTCTCCACTTCAACATAACACCCATTTCTTGTCCGAAGCCTGATGGCGCCACTCTTAAAGGGTTGACCCATAGACAAGATAACTGAGAAGAATGAAAGTGAAAATTTGTTGATATTATAACTTACAAGTATCTAAAATCATATTATTTCATCAGGATTTCTGTTTACATTTCAGATCATAAACAGTTTCATGTTGGTTTTAAGCCATATTGATTTAAATGATTCAATACACATATTTTACACAACATGCTTTATTTTGCAAAAGATAAGGCGTACTTATAAATATTAAAAACAAGCTAAAAATAATAATAATTTTAAATATAGGTTCAAATCTTATACTTAAAGATATATGGCTCATTTTTTCTCTATACAAATTTAAGATGATACTTTTTAGGGTATCCTGTTTATGCAGTAACAAAAAAAATGTAAACTAGTTTGAATTTTAACTTCATTTAGCACATGCAAATGAATCATAAACATAACAGGGATTTACTTTTCTTGTGAATCTCCAACAGTAGATGGAAGTCATCAGGGTGATACAGCTCAAAGATTGACATGCTATTCAGGTCTTGGGGAAGAAAGCCAAGCAGTCGAACAGCACTGAAAAAGGAATTTAGTAATATATACAAATTAGGCCTACTAAAAAAGCTAAATAACACTTGGCTGAATGTAATTACGAAAAGAATTAGGATAAACAAGATTTGTTAGGATGATGGGAGCTATTTACTTACTTTGGATGAACGTATGTGAAGTTACAGAACAATGAGTGTCTAAGGCTGAAGTTTCTTTTCTCAGGAATAACATGTCGATCTGCAAAAATTATACAAATTTAAAACTCATTTTTTGCACTTGTGTACATTATCTAAATACTAATTTATGTATTTATTTGTTGAAAAGGTGTGCAAAGAATCTAACTTGATTAATCAATTATACTTAGTTCTGTGTTTGTTGGTTTAGTGTAAGTAATCTAACCGAGTCAAATGATTCTAATTTGCCTACCAGTGTAAGCTGAGCTGAGTGGCTGGCAGTAAATGGTCAGCCATTTTTTGTGTCTGCTTCCCTCTTCATCAGATGAGTCACTGGGTTCTGGTGGTTTAGTTGTTATCATCATCATGAAGGGGCAGTAGGAGATCACATTGTGTAGAGTAAATCCATCACCCAGCTTGCGAAACCTCCTATAAAGTCATTTTAAAATCAGGTGGTTAAAAAAGTAGAAAGTTATACAGGTTTTTTTTTTTTTTTGATAAATTTATGCAACTATTAAATGAATACACACCAGATTATTTCCTTAAAAGTAACTGGGATTATTGATGGCACAAAACTAATTAGACATGTAAAATCTAGTGAGAAGTGGGCAAATAACAGGATTACGGCCTCAAAGATTATGAATTTCATGATGTTGGCTAATGTGTGTTGGATATCACTGAGTTTACTCAGCTCACATGTGTACCTGACAGTTAGTAAAGAATAAGTGAACAAAGCAAACCTTAAACAAAGTGTGCCCATGAAAAAAATAAAATAAAGTAAAGTAAATTAAATAAAAGCACAAGATCCAAAAATTACTGCTTAAAATATTTTAAATCTTGTGAAACAATATAAAGAGATGAAGGGTAAAAAGTGCTTCACATCACAAGTTGTTTTGACAAAATTATACACTATAAAATTACATGTATTAAATATGTCTGACTGTGAGAGGGGGTTATAGAGTTAGAAGATTATAGCTAATATGATAGAACAAAAGCATTACAATATTTAAAGTAGATTTTACAGTTTACAAGTTGCACATACAAAATTGATAAGAACAGTGAAACTGATACAACTGGTGTTTGTTTCAGGCTAACGAATTGGTAAAACTTGAAAATAACAATTCCATGCAGATATAACCAGAAAAAAACAACAATATTAAATGATTTTTATATGAAAAAGTTGACTTTGCAAAATAAATGCTGGAGCCATAAAGAGAAATAACCAAGAATAAGATATTAAAGGTTTATATATTACTCTCTATATTTTATTCAGTATAATCACTCAATTATTTATTTAAATTTTCCAAATCAAACAGTGCTGCATTATAGGCAGTAAGGCTTGCAAAAATAATTTAAAATCAATTTCAATTGAAAATATCAGTCTGAAAATACAAATGTGTTTTATCAAGCCGTTAACAACACAACAACTTACGTTTTGACAAAAGGTCTTCAGTGGAAAAACAATTCAAAATTAAAGAATTGTTATAAAAAACTTTGACAAATGGCGTTCAAAGGAAAAACAAATCAAAATTTAAAAAAAAAACAAAGCTCTTCTCAAATATTGGACCTTGTCAAATTAAATTAAAGAATAATTTGTATAGAAATACCTAACTGATGATTTAAACAGTCAATTAGGTGTTTGTTAATAAACTTTAAATCTTCTTCTATGCTTATTAGTGAGAACAGAAAGTGCAAGAGTGTAATAAAGTTAAGTAACAGGATAAATTAGCGAGAATTCAATTACAAAGTGACCTATTTAGTGATTTCAGAAATTGCCAGTTTTACCTAAGTTGAACACACAGTTTTGTAATTTAAAAAATAATATAAAATTTGTAATCCTTATCTACATTTAGAATAAAAACTTACAGTCAAAACGTATCTGTAGTTTTAGACTGATTTTCAAATCTCACTGCAAATTCTATAGTAACATTTTATTAATAAAAATTATAAAAATAAAATATCTAAAAACTGGCATTTAATGTTTAAGATGAAAACTTGGTGTTTTATATTTTCATTAAAACATCATGTTTTATGCAATAATACATTGTTGTGGAAAGTGAAAGCTAAACAGAAGTAAAAATACTACAAGCTAATGGTTCTTTTTACCTAATTCTGGCATAAAAGTACTTTGATCCTTCCTTGGTTCTCCCAGTGGATGAGCTGACAGCATTGTCTATAAAGAAAACATATTTAATCAAAACATATATTTTCTCCACTGATAAGTTGTATAATTAGTTTAAGCACCAGAAAGTTTCTACCTGTGTCTATAAAAATACTTTAAGTATATAACTGAAAACTAAAAATACTAAGTCTACTCTTACTATTAGAGTTAAGGCATAATTTTCACTGATGACTATGTGGGTATCTGCACTTAGAATTATTATTTTACATTATAAACAACATAGAGAACCCCACCAACAGTTACAGTCCTATAAAGGACTGAATCCTCTATCAATTGTTAGTTTAAGTGACAATAGGCTTTGCATTTCCTGAGTTACTAAATTTCAAAGATTAGTAGTTGTCTAACTTCATTACCATCCAAGTAACTCTTCAAGAAACATTATTTATTTTAACAGAATTGTGAACAACTAAAACAGAATGAAAAAAAAAAAAGTTTTTATAACAATAAATATTTGCATTTGAATCTATACAATAGCACAACATTTATGCTGGACTTATATTTGAATAGCTGTCCTCAAAAGCCTAAATTAAAAAAAAGTTGAGAATAAAGTGTGCAAGTTAAACTTACCAGATGTCTCTGTGTGTTCCTCATCACTAGAGTGTAGAGCAATGCAACTGTTAACAGTGTTTATATCCTTTTTGTTGACAAAGTCCTTCAGTAGTCTGCCTTTCCACCAATCCTAAAGGAAAATAAAACGTAAATAATTTTTTGTGTTATAATAAAATAAATATAATCAACAACAAAGCACTGATAACCACTTAAACTAAACCTCTTTCAAAACAGCATTTGAAATGTCTGCATTTATTTCCATGCAAGTTAAAAGCAAGTATGGGAGGCACATTGTCTTATACCAAGTATTTATAATGTTAAAGCTATATGTGTGACAGCAAAAAGAAATAACTCACCACAGGGTAACCCAAGTGTTCCATTAAAACTGTAGAGGCCGACTGTACCACATGGTTTTTTAATGTCACTGAGATGTACATGTTACTCTGAAATTTTAATAAAATATAAAAAATCAGTTTATTTTCAACCATTAAATTTTTTATAATAGACACACTTCGGATTGTATAATTTTTAATTCTGTGAGCTTATATTATAAAAAAATTTCCTAAAACTAAATCAAATGTTTCTAGATAATGAAAATATTCCTGCCCAATAAGCAGTCTGTTAAGCAGTTTGTTCTAAATCAGTATAATAAAGATTTACAATAGGTCTTTGACATATATACATTGAAAATAACTTAAAAGTGGAATTTGAACAAAATAGCTTCTAATCCCATTTTTAAGTTATAAGGCTAGTTATGAGCAGATATATTTTTCAACAAAATTAATTTTTTTTTTCAAAATACTTGTAGACATGTAAATCAATATTTATCTTATAGAAAATAATTCTGTGATTTAGGTAATCTTGTTTATATCACTTTTTTATAATGTATCTCTACTATACCTATATTTAAGAGTAAGTTAGATACATATAATATCTTAAATTAATATAATAAGAAATAGATATACTAAGTAGAAATGAAGCAAATATTGAACTAAACATGGTGTAAAAGTTGTCTCTCTAGGCTCTCTTACTTGTGAAAGTTTCTCTGAATCATGATCCACATAAGATCCACTGTGAGGGGGTGGAATCTTAAATTCACTCTGTCTTGTTTGTTCCTCTGTAAACAAAATAATTTCCTTACATGGGCCAGTCAGCAATCATTTGGTCAAAGTATTACAAGCTCTAAACAAAGATTTAGTAAAGAAACTTTCCATTTTATATGCCATATTAAAAAAATGTTTCTTTATATAAGAACATATTCCTCTTTAGACCTAACAATCTGTTGGGCAGATGAGGTAGAGTTCATGTTTCTTGACCTTGGCATATGAAGTGATAGTGTAGTCAGCACCATCAATAGTATTTGAGTATCTGATTAAAAAAGAGCTACAGTAAAATTAAGTTTATCTAGCCAACTAACCATTGAGTTGCCTCATGCTGTTTACAAGCTGCTCCAGGGTAGAAAGGGTATCCATTTTTCTAGCCCGCTCCTTGGGTGGTAACATTGACTTGAGAGTTTTCATAAACTCTTTGGCTCTTTCCTTTTTTTTTTCCTTAGACTGCATAGCGCTAGCCATTTCAGAGCTAAGTAATAGAGACAACAGTGCATTCAATATAAAAAAAAATTAATTATGAAATTTAATACAGAATGAAGCAAGCTATTGTGAGTGTCAGCAGGCCTATGGATTGTATTTGTAAATAGAATGGCTACAGTAGCTTTCCTTCAGTTTATAACCTTTTGATTTCTTTTGTTTTTGTTATTAACTATTTATTAGTATACAATGATCATTCAATAGGATGTCTAATCATTTTGTTTACACTGCTTAAAATTGTGTAAGTTGATCAAACATTTTATAAAGTAAGAAAATGGGTTCATTACTATTCATAATGTTGTATCTCTACAATTTTGCCGTTGAGGTTCTCTTGATATCATTGATCCCCAACCATACATCACAATAGTCAAGTTAGTGTTGTTAATGATTTTCAATATATTTTATACTTATTTTAGTGTTTGAAGACTATACAGTTAAAATACTGATCCCAAAATTATAAAATAATATTAATTTAAAGATCCTTCTGGAAGAAAAGCACAACAAATATTCTTTACTCAACTCTATTGCTTTAGTAAATTCATTTATAATGTACACATTGGAACTTTATGTCTAACATTATTGTCTGTTATTAAATTATTATGTTAATGTGACATTGTGGAAAGACTTTAATTACAGGTCAATACCAAAGACAGGTAAAGCTATTGAGTATTACATTTAATCAGTATTACAATTTTTACTTAATGTTATCAGAACAGCCTCGTAAGTTCTAGAACTTATTTTATGTTGATTAAATCGTGATTTCTAATTCTGTTTCAAATGCCACCATACCATTTGAAACCATTTAACTGACTGGGTTTAATTTGACATAATTAATAGCTGGCTTTTAATGTAATACATTGTCTAATTAGTTTAATGGGATGCCTAGTTTGCAGAGTTAAAAACTAAAATGGCTGTGGTAGTGTTGTATTTTTACAAGAGCGTCACAATAGAATCAAAGTCATTTTTCATATTTGAGTATTCTGTAATCATACATTAATCAACAATAACTGTAGTTATTGTAAATTATTTTGTCTTTTTTAAGAAAAGGACATTTTACTTGTTTATTGTTATTACGTAAAAGGTTTTTTTTATATAGAAAGATAACTGATCTATTAAAACTTTTCTTCATTTATATTAATGTAAGGGTTAGAATTATGTCAGGGGTTAGTGTCACAATGTTACAAAAACTTCTTGCTTTAATACTAATTGATATCTGAATTTTTTATATAACAAAAAAGGAAATAAAAATCTAGTTTTATCACTAGTACTCAAGTTGATAAAAAGTGTTGACTTACCTACACCCACTTGTTGATGGTGCTTCAGCGAAATCACTCTCACTGAACAGAGAGAGAGAAAGAGAGGAGCTACTGCTTGTTCTGAAACAAGAGAAAACTTGCTAGACATGTTTCATCTCAAACTTTTGTCTTACATAATGCATTTACAAAAAACAGAAAAATAGAAAAATAGAGGGACTGAAAATGTTTTTATATGTAGTGGTGTATCACAAACATGGTAGATAAATATGTTGATTATGTATCTATTGGTCTAGCCTAATAATATACAAACTACCCTTATATAAAACTATTCAATGAAAGATGGTAAAAAGCCTGATTATTAAATTGTCATCTCTTCCCGTTCATGCCAAAACACACCGGGCAAATGAAGTAGAGTTTATCTGTATGAGAGAACTGGGCACATGAAGTCAGCACTATGACCAGACACTTTGCTTTCCCCAACTTGAGATAGTTACCCATCAAAGCTGGGTGGACTCGTGGAAGTTCCACTGACCAGAACCCGGATTTGAACTTTTGGGGTAACTAGGAGACGTGGTCCCATGTTTATTAAATATTAAAAAAGAATTTCAACAGATTTAGTAGGAAAAAAAGGGAAATGTCTCATTACAATGACATGGTATTTTTTGTCATCTACCCCCCCCCCCCCCCTCAACAAAACATCTTTAAAGATTGAACCCATTAACCCACTCACACTTTGACTTGTTGCATGAATAAACAGGTGAGACTCGTAATTTGTAAAATAATTAACTGAATAAAATTAAACCAGCACCCCCAACTGAGTCTTACTGCACAAGCTGTGTTTTATATGGAAGTTATGTGTTGTCGGCTGTTGTGTTCAACGTTTTCAAGTTACGTAAGATGTTCAGAAATGAAATCACACAATTTTGATGGATTCTAAACTCCATCCTAATAATGGTTGGCACACGATGTCACAAGTAGACCCCCCCCCCACCCTCTCTCTCTTAAACGACGTTGCCACACACTCAAAAAAACTAGTATAAATGAATTCGTTATTGAATAGGTTTTATTTGTTCTTAAATAATACGACACATTTTTACAACCCCTACCCAAGCGTCAACTTAAAAAGTATTAAATACGCGGTAAGTGTGCGGTGCAAAGCCCAACCAACCACTAAACTGAGAAGTTGCATCCTATCCTTAATTTCAAATGCGACCAGTGAGAAAACTATAACGCAACATAACCTGAAATAAATAATTCACGGGCCTGCACGTGGCGGGTGAGCTTAATTCCCCCAATTTATTTGACCTTTGTGAGGTCATTCACCTTTGACTGTGTCGTGAACGGCTGACGCGTCTCCAGCAAACGGAGAAACATACAAATTACAAATGACCTTGGACGGAGTAGCAAGGTTTCTAGTTTATTCACAGTAGAAAAAGGTTCCGATGTCATTTGCATATTTCTAGGCCAGGGTTGAGTCATGCACTTATTATATAACAAAAGGGATAGGGGATGGTACGTTATTTTGTTAAACTGTTACGTCGGACTAACTGTGGTATAGAGCAATGGCATGTAACACTTTCATTTTCATTACTTTTGTTGAAAGAATATCTGCTATCGGGAATAGTAAGATGAGCTTTATAAGTTCTAGAACAACAAGCTTCTTCGTTCTTGTTTGTAGTACAGCTGATTCTAAAAAAAAGATTTATCCAGCGGTTTTTTTCCCTTCGTTATTTATTTCTTTTTAAATCCCAAACATTTTATTTTATTAGATCTAGTACTAATTAAATCACAACCTGACGTTTAGGTTGGAAGGCTCCAATAAGTGTTACACAACATCTGTGTTGCTGGTCTATGGAAATGTTACACAACAAGGGCAAAGTTTAAAGACGATGGAAATATTTAAAATTGTCTCCCTTGAGGGTGATGAACCAATCTAATAGTGTCTAAGAAACAAAACAACTTGTCACTTGGAGAAGACACTTGTTAGAAAGGAGTGAAGGGGCGGGCAGTTGATAGAAAAATTAGCTATAGCAGAATGGATACTTATCTGCGTATGACATACGCTTTTTAAAAAGCTGTAGGTAACAACTTCTACTTCCCCTCCTGCGTTGTTTGTATACTTTGATGTTACAATAGGATGTGACCAAGCAATTGAAAGATGGCCGCCAGTACAAAGTATAAAGGGAATAAAAGTGTATTAAAAAGAAATGACGTAGACCTACGTATTTCGTTAGTCTGCAAATAGAGACACGCATAGGAAGGGGAAATGCCGTGACTGTGTATAACATTACAAAACCTATTTTAAATAAAAAAGCATAGTTTAAAAAAATTCCTCTAAAATTAAATCAAGTGAAACACTTCAAGTGCTCATTACAAATGTAGGCAACGAGTTGCCAGCAATCACGAGGTCTATTTAACCGACGTCTATGTAATATACATATCCTTGATCATCCATTTATGACGTCCACATGGAGGGGGTCCGAAAAAAATCGACTAATGTGAACGCGTGTGGGATTGGTGGGGAGGGGGGTGGGGTGTTCGAGTTCACATGTTGAATTACACAGCGAAGTGCTCACATTTTAAATCAAACGTAAAACTGGTTTGTTGCTTTAAAAAGTGAAATTAAAAAAACCCATCCGATCGGTAGTTATACTTTAACTGGGGCCATCCATATCATAAGCGACGCTACGATTTTTTAAAACGATTTTACCTCCTCCACTACCCCTTCCTCAACGTCGCACATCATCACAAAAACCCAGGACTCTAAACCTTAAATGTCGCATCTCAGCCTACAAACGCTCTCAAAACTATAATTTACTGGGCTCGTCAACGTTAGGCAGGCCTATTTTATAATTTTAATGTGTAATGTAATTTTTTTTAAATAAAAAAAAATACCAAAGAGAAGCAACGGCTAAAATTCAGTTTCTAACATTACTACATAAGCGTGTCGTCACACTTTCTGAAATCCTACCCCACCACTCGGAGTGTGACGTCATTTATAGACGACCCCCCCCCCCCCCAAATAGAAATAGCACCTCTTTGGTAAGCGGTTTACGAAGTAAACAGAAGTACAGGTCATGAACCCGAGGGGGCCTTGCAACTTTTTATACGAACACGATACAATTGTATTGAAATAGTACATTTTTGTGTGGAATGGGGGGGGGGGGGGGAGAGAGGAGGAAAGAAGAGGAGCGCTAAAATCCTAAATTTTTGTGAACGCTATAAAGGGATGACCCCTTTTGATACAGTTTTGTGGGAATAAAAGTTTACTTTCGATTTGTTGCTACTAATGCTACTCTGGTTTCCTTTAATAAACTATCTTGATCTAACGCGTTATGCCATGTGGTTTAAGTGTTTCCGCTACTAGCTAGCCTCTTGCTAATTTCGTCTCTCCCAGCTCTCCCATTAGAGTTTTAAGAATGCCGGACGTGTAAACATGATGTTAAAATCAATGCTGACGAGACGATCTAGTGGCACACAGCCACGCTCATGCTGATACAGGTGGCGGGGATGTATTAGCCTATCAATCATGGGAACTGGACTAATGCCGCGTGCTACGTTAGGTCGAGGGGAGGGAGGGGGCGGTCATCTGATGAGTCGCAGTATATCGATTTAAACGTGTTGGGTTGCAGAGAAATCTCCCGTCATCTTCACTCTCATCTATTGTTCTATGGGGAAATCTGGGACTGTTTATAGTTATACGTTCTTGTAAGGGGGGGGGCTGTTTTATTTGAACAGGCTGTTCTTGTAATGGGGGTCTTTTATGTAAGGGCATGCTGTTCTTATAAAGGGGTCTGATTAGCACAGGCTTTTCTTGTAAGGGGGTATTTTATGTAAGGGCATGCTGTTCTTGTAAGAGGGTCTATTGTGTAAGACCAGGCTGTTCGTGTAAGGGGGGGGGGGGTCTGTTGTGTAAGATGGCTATTCTTACAAGAGGTCTGTTGTGTAAGAGGGTTGTTCTTGTATAGGGGTCTTTTCAGTAAGGACATGCTGTTCTTATAATGGGGTCTGTTATGTAAGGACAGACTGTTCTTGTAATGGGGACTACTGTGTACGGGCTGGCTATTCTTGCCTATAGGTCTCTTGTGTAAGGAGTTTGTTGATGTAATGGCGACTGTGGTGTGTGTATTTATACAATAACATCTGGAGGGGTTCTAAGAAAATGTGGTAGGGAAAGTACGCCAATACTTTGAGTTGGTTCACCGTTTATCTTTCACTGAAAGGTGCGCACTAAACCAATAGGTCATCTTGTGATGCGTAAACAACGATTAGCTGAGAAACAAATTGAAAACATATTATAGATCTACACACAATACCAAGACATGTGGGATAAAAGAGTAAAGTTCATCCATTTCAGAGACCTCGACATACAAGAAAAAAAAAATAGTGTGATCATCATTATATATATATATATATATATATATATATATATATATATATATATATATATATATATATATATATATCGTCCGATACATTTCTAACAATATAAAATTGGATCTAAAGTTGCCTCCGTTAATTAAACTATCAACGACAATTAATTCAGTTACATAAACAACAGGTCTTCGCCGAGTAGCTCGCACAGAACACGAACCATTAATCAGTTTAGCAAGTAAACAATACCAAACGTCAACACAGAAATCTGATGCAGATTGTATCGATTATATATTCAAACAACCTACTACGACAACTGTATTTTTCAATGGTTTAATTAATAGTATCATACATTTTAATCGGGATTACTAAATTTAGAAAGCGTGTCAACGTGTTTCGTAATAGGCAGAGAGGGCCAGAGGGGAAAAAAATCAATGAAGGCTGATACGGGTTCCATGAGGCATCATTCATACTTAGGCGACATCAGCATCGTGCGTCTTTAACAAAACGTGCCATGCTCAAGTCATTCGAACTGATCAAATTATTGACAGATGAGCAGCGGAAATGTATTCAACTTGTTAGCTGACCAACATAATAGAACACAAAACAAGAGGCTTGTGTTAGGAGAAACGATGTGAATACATACAATGTATCAGGTTATATGTACATAACTTATATTCAAAACATGGCTTATGTTCGAAAACTGCTTAGTAAGAAGGGCATTTTTTTTTTGCTGTAGGAACAAACGTGTAGTGGAACAAAGGTTTTCATCCTTAAAGGTTTGGTTCATGAGTTTTTTGTTTCAAATGTCATGTTTGTAAAGCAAGCTGCTCATTATCGGAGGAGGGATGTGTGTGTAGTGTATATATATTGTCTATATATTGTTGAGGCAAATACATGTCAATTGAGACGCCCACATGTGGCGCTACGTTATATAAAACGGCATAGAAAACTGCTGGCGATAAGCGAACAGTGTTTCTTCCAGACTTTTTTCTCCGGGGGGGCACTTGAAATCTTCGGGGGGGCGGTAAACTTTCTTCGGGGGGGCGGACACTGTTAAAAGTATATATTTTCTATATAAATTATATAAATTTCATTTCGTTCGGGGGGGCAGTAAAAATTTTTCGGGGGGGCTTTGCCCCCCCGAAGAGATGCCTGGAAGAAACTCTGTAAGCGAAGGTGGCTTAGGGGTGTGTTTCGCAAGACGCGTTTTTACTTTTTTTCCCCCCTCTACATAACACCAGAAGACTACTTGTACTGGCGGGTATTCTAATTGGGACCTTGATAATTGTGGGTGTTCTTGGTGTGGGTGGTGTGAGTGGTAGTAGTATTTAACTGGCATGCTAACTAGGCCATGTGTCTCGTCTTTTCTTGTCTAAAGCTCAGGGGGTATCGCCAACTCAAATATTGTTTAGTGTAAAATCAACTAATTACATGTTGTAATAGTTAGATTTTTAAAGTTTTTATATTGTTCTATACTGATTTTGAGTAAAGGGTTACAAGATTCACTTTAAATAATGGCTAAATTATGGATATAATATAGTGGTGAGTTTTAAGAGGGTTGTAAGTAAGTTCCCTTTTAAACCTGACTGTCGATGTCTATGGGACAAGAGACCGTTTCTGTGACCTCGGTATGTTTTAGCGTGGTCAGCAATATGCTTAGCCGCCATTACTTTTTCAAACGCGACTTGGGAACCTATCAGAGCTGGGTATAGTGAGTGACGTTCTACTGACTAGAACCCGGATTCGAACTCAAGACTTTCAAGGGGGTGTCCAGGTAGTAATGGTTTGGGGATACATGAGAACTACATCATTGTGCATTCTAAACATTCACGAGCGTATCAATGTAGTAGTGCTTTGTTCAGATATGGCACATATTTAACTTGTAAGTTTGGCGGAATGTGCAGTTTAAACAGATTCAATCCGGACAAAAAAATCAGCTTTTGTGCAGTTCATGTGACTTTACTAGTGAGAAGTTAGTCTCGGGAAGTAGACAGCAGACATAACTCACAGTCAAGCTCTCTCCCAACACTAGCAATTAGTACAGCAAACATCGGCCATATTGGACGAGAGCTGTCGGCAAGGCTGACAATTTGTCTGCTGAAAAACGAGATTCGCATAGAATATCTTCCCGCCATCTGCTATTTGAAGAGGAGGTGACGGATGTTCTGTCGACATAATCAAAAGTTTCAGGTTTCCGTATAGTGCCAGACAAGAATACGCGACCTAATTCAACCATTACAGAAGGGGGGGGGGTATGTGCTTTAATACGCTTATAAAATTTAATGGTAAATTTTCGCGTTTATGGGGCGAAAATGAAAGAAAGCTGAGTCCCAATAACACACAAAGAATCGAATTATTTCATTACTTAATTTTAATGCCCATTTTGGGCGTTCTTGTGTTGGTTTACAGACCGCAGTTCAGGTACATTGAAAGGAATTACATTTTTCAAACTATTGTCTCAAGATAAATGAACTTTTCGAAAACAACGTCTGGCTCAGTTCTGGAGAAGAAGATACCATACAGAAATGTGAGCGTGCTGTGAAGGGTCAGCAGACGACCCAACAATCACGTGGGTTTGTTGGGTGTCCAGCGGCACGGGTGTTAACCACGAGGGTGGGGGTCACCAGCATAGAGCCGATCCATCAAAACTGATGACGCTGAATGGCCTGTCAACTGAGTTATGATTACGGTCTAATTAGCGAAATAAAACACCGTGATTTGTGCGCACATCAGTAGTGCTCAAATACTGCAACACCAGCTTTTCTTGAAAAGGGCATTACTTTTTATGTTTAGTAACTCGAATTGACTGGTGACTCAAATATAACTATAATGACAGGGATTTTCAAATGAGAACGTTAAAGCAGAATTTAAAGTTGAGGCAGGTAAAATGAAGAAGTGTCTTTAGGTCAACGCATTGTACTATCATCGCTACGCTAGAGCTCTCATGAAGACCAAAACTCCGTTCCCCGGCTCCTGTGTTAAAATGCTACTTTCTCCCGGTCAAGTAATGCCAGTGCTTTAATTAGCATATAAAACAAATCATTTCTAAACTTTTGAAAGTTAAATCTATCATGTTATTTTACAATGCTTCATTACAAACGAGAGGTAATACAACTATTGCAGTTGATTATCATACATCTATTGTGATTCACAGCATTTACTGTTGAAATTAAGAGCTACATTTATAAGTATCTGTATTGAATGCTTAAAATAGACTAAGATAAAAAAGCATAGGCTACATAATCGTATTCGTGGCTGATTAAAGCCATGAGATTATTATATCGGTATGATAATTACAAGTAAAAATTAGCACAATATTACGTGTAATGTTGAAGTTGGACAGTTTATATTTAGTTCATCGTTTATCGGCCAAGAAAAATTTCAAGCAATCTGAGTGCTATTTCCATCTTTATCTCGTAGTTTCAAGACATTGTGACGCAAGTGGAGTAGAAAATAAACGCGACGCTTCGATCGGTACACATTCTAATCTAAAAATAGATGCTAGATTTTCTCCTGGTTTTCAACCGTTCCGCTGAGGTGTAATGGTTTGGTGAACGTGTGTGTAAATGGGAAAATGACGGCTCAATAGTTATGTAACAACTGCTCAATTTTTCAATCAATATGAGAGAATCATTTTTAAAAATAAAATTAAGCTCAAATGGTTGGATACTATGAGAACGTGTATCCTAAAAAAAAAAAAACGCTATGTTAAGTCAATGAGATAAAGATTCATTGTTTATCACAAGCATTTACTGTACCTTAAAAAGTGAAGGTTTGGAAGTTGTCTTTTTTTTTTTACAAAGGTCACCCCCCCCCCCCTACATAATTGTGAACTATACAAGATAATACAGAAGACAATGACAGCAGCGTATGCCTTATGATCCTTTAAACCCAGAGGCGTAGCGAGGGGGGGGGGGCATATGTCCACGGGCGCCGACCTTAAGGGGGGGGGGGCGCCAAAACGGGTTGGAAAAACAAATTGAAAGTTTGAGTTGGGGGGGGGGGGTGAAAATGAAAAGTTCGAGGGGGTGCAAATCGAAAGTTTGAGGGGGGGGGGGGAGGATGCAAATGAAAAGTTCAGGGGGGGTGAAAATCGAAAGTTTGAGAGGGGGGGGGGGGTTGCAAATCAAAAGTTTGTCCCCGGGCGCCGGGAAGGGTCGCTACGCCTCTGATTAAACCCCAGATATGTAGAAGGATTTTAAAAAAGATAGGACAGGAAAAATAAACAACTAATTTGATTGTGTTGAGATTGGCTTATGAAGCATGTAGTTTTTTTAACTTCAGTCAAAGAATGTGGACTCTGGGAAGTCCTTTTGACTCAGGGACCTGAATCCGGACTCATGGGCTAGCAATGTGTCCAACTCCACTCCCATGTGTTTTTGTTGACATGAGTACTACATATCCATTGTAATTTACATGTGTGTCAACAAGCTAGTCTAATGTAAACAAGGGTAATGAAAAGTTTAGAACCAAATCTAACATACAGCCAGTCTGGTGTGTAGGTCTTTATGTCTATGAAAGCTTATTTTGGTATTGGGCTATTTTATTTAGTAGAATATTAAGTTCTGCTGTTTCCTTGTAAACTACAAACTACACTCCAAACTATAATAAAGGCACTGGAAAAGTTAAACTGTACAGCGCAAAGGTCATCATAATATTTTCTTTTTCATGCACAAGACACATGGGGCAGAGGAACAAGAGTTTATCTGTTTCAATGACCTCAGCATATGGAGGATAGTGTACACAGCCAAAGTAGGCAATGATAAAGTCATCTGGCTAAGTAATGTGGTGAAATAATCAAATTCCAGACAACTAATATTAATACGCATTTTATTCATAAGTAGAGATAGCCTTGTGGAATTGACAGTAAATGGCTCAGGTGAGGCACAGTTTACAAGTTTCAGTGAACTCAACATGCGAAGGGATGGAATGGTCAGTTCTATGCCAAGCTTCCTAAACTTCCCCAGATACTCATTAGAGCTGGGTGGACTCAGGGATATTCTACAGGTTTGAGTCAGGGATTTGAACTGGAAACTTATAGGTTAGCAATCCTGCACTCTACTTCTGACCATACAGCCAATACAAAAATGCTTATAATAAAACTTTATACTCTAGAGGTAACAAAATCAGTCACCAACACATTTTGACACATTGATAATTGGTAAAGCATTTTTAAATGCATTAAAGAATACAAATAAAACATCAAAATTATTTAAAAGATCAAGATTGACAAAACCAAGATATGTAGAGGAATAATGCTAGAGGAATGAGAAACATTGATAGATGAGATGGTGTGATGTCTTGGTTGATGTGTTGATAAAATACAGTTGATGTGTTGATAAAAAAATACAGTTTGTGTTGATAAAATACAGAGGTTGATGTGTTGATAAACTACAGAAAATGACGTGTTGATAATATAACAAGGATGATGTATTGATAAGACATGGGATAATATCTTGATAAAATGTGGTTTAGATCTCAACACTTAATAACCCAGTACTTCAAAAAGAAAGTTTTGTAAAAAAGATGGTTATAAGTTATTTACTAGCGATAAATTACCAAATGTATTTATTAAATTTCTATAATTTTATATAAAGCATGTGGTTGTGATCTGTCACTTTTCAGACAAAACAGAGAAAAGAATGATTTTGGTTGTATACTCATTAATATTAACAAAACCTAGTTTAATACTGCTTGTGTGAGTTTACAAGAGACCTTTGAGTCTTTACAAGAATGAAAATGAGGTAGATGGAAGTCTTTAATTACTGAAGAGTATAAAGATTCCCTATGGGATGGCGTAAACGGTAGAGCTCTAGGCTGCTAAATAAAAAATTCTCGAGTTCTAATTTGGGTCTAAGTCAGAAGAGCGTTCCTGAGTCTACCCAGCTCTGATGGGTACCTAACTCATGTTAGGGAAAGTAAAGGCGGCTGGGCAAAATGCAGACTAAACCTTCCCTTCATATGGCAAGGTCAAGAAACATATGAGCTTTACTTCATCTGCCCAATGGATCGCTAGGTCAAAAGAGGATTCTTTACTTCTTTAAATAGATTCCCTAAACAAGCCTAAGAATAATTAAGGAATTGGGTACTAGGTCTCACGGAAGTTAATGAAGTTGAAGTACACATTGATATTTCAAAACAAGAGACTGAACATTAACCCTGCTAATCTAGCAGTACTAAGTTCTGATACTGTACTGGCATTGTACGCTAACTTAGTAAAATGTATTTTTTTTTATCCTACTTCACTGAAAACAGGCGTTCACCAAAGGTTAAGGAGGGCTGGAACAGATTACAATATTTTTTAAATAGTACCTATTTTTTAAATAGTACCTAACACCATGGCTTAAGGAAATAAGGGGTCATCCATTTATGATGTCCCCACATTTTTTGGATTATGGACCCCCCCCCCCCCCCCCCCCAAAAATCCACTTCTTATTTCCCTTATAAAAGTCCATACGCGTCCGCAAAAGTCATTTTTCTGACCCCCCCCCCCCCCGTGTGGATGTTATAAATGGATGACCCCTAGCAGGCAATGAATAGGGCATCTGTTGTGGAAACAAGCAATAAGTATTACCAGTCAAGGTATATCATGTAATCTACAAAGATCAACAAAAAGGGGGGACCCAAAACATATAAGTTTGGAAAAATTGAAAAAGACAGGAAAATTACTGGAAAAAGTTGAGACTGAAAAAGGAGAAGAAAAAGAATTTTCAAACGTGTACAATCTCTTACCCTGTGATTAACGAACCATAACTGGAATCATTAACATTTACTGCTGTTGACTTGTTTAGTTTGGATTTTTTTCTTTTCTCAGGAAGTTGCTTTTCCATGAGTTCTATTTTCAAAGTTCACTCAGAGGTAGATTTGATACATTAACTTCCTGAAAGGAAAGTATTCATAAAGTTAGTTTACATATCTAAAGACATTTTTCGTTTCCGGTTAAATTTAAAGAGGTGATTTTGGTTTTGGTTTAGAGAAAAAGACAACACTATCGACCTAACGCCATTGTATTTCTCCCTCAATGGGCCATTTATCATGTTATAAAGGTTTTTAAATGTGTTTTATTCTTTACTTTTTGACAACTTACAGCATTTACTTAGCTGCTGGCATTACATGTATCAACTTTCTAAAACATCTTCCAAGATTAAATTATAATAAATTCCTTTTAAACAATGTGTTTGTAGTTTTGTGTGGTGATGGAGACACTTTTGGCTGTTGGGTCAACTTTAGATGGCTAAATAGATGTTCATATGTCACATTAACTTTGTGGGTCATACCTTGTCTCTTGACACAAGTTATGCCTATAGAATGAAGGTTTTGCTACTTTAACCTAATAATTATATATATATATATATATATATATATATATATATATATATATATATATATATATATATATATATGAATTACAACTAATTAAATTGGAAATGCTATTCCACCTGAAATTTTGTATGTTAATTTTAAAATGATTATTAGCAGTTGGATATCTATGTGACTGAGCTACGACAAAAGTGATGCACAATCTATATACTACTAAAAGTCAAGTTTGTTTACATGTTTGAATATTTATTTGTTTCTTTGTCCGATCGAGTATTGTGATATCTTCTACTCTATCCGGAGAGCTGTAAAATAGTATGTAGGTAGAGAATAATTTTTTAATGCAGACAGACTGTTAATCACAAATTTATTTAAAGACGTTAATTAATTTATTGATTTATTCATAGGTATACTAACCACAATTTTTTAAAAAGATTTGAAAAGCCACTAGACTCGACGGAAACAGTGACGTCACATGATGTGTTTATTTTTTACATCGATAATGGCGGCCTATAGAAGAAGATTGTGTTCCCATTCCAATGTTTAACGCGTTCTAAAGCTAATTTTCTGTCGGCTTTAACTTTAACAATACGTCCGTTTGCTGTATTTATTACGTTCCAACACTTATATCAATTTTCAACTGTCTTTTTCATTTAGTTTTAAGATAAATTTCTCTAGATCTAAAGATAAGCTGTCGAAGGAAAGTTATGAATCTAGCCTAGATCTAGGTCACTAGACTCAATGTAAATTCTAGATCTAGACTTAATGTAAATTCTACATCTAGAATCTATTTCAGGCCTTAATACATCTAGAAAGGGGAGGCGGGGGGAGGTGGAGGGGGGAAGGGGGGGACATATGTTGGGGCGCCAAAATGGTTTGGAAAAATAAATTGAAAGGTTGAGGGGGGTTCAAATCGAAAGTTTGAGTGGGGGGGGGGGGGGGGTGCACATCAAAAGTTTGAGGGGGGGGGGGGGGTTGAAAATCGAAAAGTTTGTCCCCGGGCGCCGGGAAGGGTCGCTATGCCTCTGAGTGACAGACGTGATGTTTTTTGATGGATGACCCCCGAAACCCACAGTTATCCAACGGATGACAGGTATTCTAGTTATTAATAAAGGACTTAAAATTATTATTATGTCCTAATTAATTACTTTATAGTGCATTTGTGTAGCAGTTATGAATATAAATTTAAACCTTAGTCTAATACTTTTTCTTATATTAATATAACAAAAAATAGCACTGCTCTTTTAATGTAAAGTATACTCCATTCCCGTTCCCCAGCTGTATACTGCATGAAATGATAGACTGCCAATAGCCTCAGCCATCCTAGAATAAGAAAGAATCTAATCTATGCTTTACTCAAAAATGAAATGGTTACATTTCAGCCACTGTAAGGCATCAACGTTCATAATTTAATTTTTTTTTTAATTAGACTAGACCCATGATCTAATTTTAACTACTTCAAGTTTAACACAGATCATAATAATTAAAACTTAGGCCTAATAGCCGCCAAGTAATTTTATTTTAACCCTACAGCCTACAGTTTACACTACACTCACACTTGACTACAGACTAAATACATTTCACTGGAGTCTAAAAGACATTGCCACTGCGCTACTTACTTATACTTCAAGCTAGAAAATAAGGTAATCAAAGCTAACTGACTTCCCCTCAGTCTAGATTAGACTATTTGAATGATTTTAGATAACGATGTCCGATAAATAGACTCTTCCATAAAATAGGTGTGTTGGGTTGTTAGTTGTATAGCAATCTCGACCAAAATGTTAGGTTAGGCGTATGGTAGGACTAGGGTTAACGTTAGGGACAGGGTTAGCATTGACTTTAGCCAGCCATGTGTGTATGATTCAGTTAACTACGAGTAACCTAACACCCATTTTTTAAAGAAGATTCTATTATTGGAATTTATTGGACACTGGTATAAAATTCCCCCCACTATTTTATGCAGACAATTCAGACATAGATGTAGAATCTCGAGTCTAGGTAGACATAAAGAAAAATAAAGTAACAGTCTAGTAGCCACGAGTTAGTTAGTTAAGACTTTTAACTTTTAAGACAACCAAGTAAGTATTATTATTACTATAAGCAGATCTAGCTAGATCTAGATCTAGTAGGTAGATCTAGTATAGTAGGCTAAGGCAAGGGTATCAAAATTTTAAAAAAATCCCACTCTCTCTTGGTCACTCTGGTCTGTAGATCTAGATCTAGATAGTAGATACTGAACTGATAGATCTAGTCTAGCTTTGAGGCCTACAAACTAGCCAACTGACATTTTTTTTAATATCAAAATATCTAGAACTAGACTCTAGATAAATTATTAAATGATCATATAATTTATAAAGTTTTGATAAAGTGACATAGGAATCTAAATAAAGTCTTTTCTAAATTTAATTTAAATAATTACCAACTCCAGTTGTGATGTTGTTAGAAGTTAGGTTAGCGGTTAGATATTCAATCAAGAATCCAGGCTAGATCTAGAATCTATTATTATTATGAGAATTAGATCTATTGCTTGACATAGATCAATGTCTATAGATATTTGTAAACAAATGGTCCTTGAGATATGACAGAAATAAAAATCTGCAACGCGACACTATTTTTATTTTTATTTTGTCCACAAATAAATCCACCAGAAAAAAAATTAACAATAAAATAACTTAATCTTGTCTAGATTATTTATTTTTTCTAGATTCAATTCAATTCGTGAACAACAGATCTAAATAACACAGTTCTTAAATATTTTAGGTCTAATAACATCAGTCTAACATAACACTCAAACAGGTAAAAAGTTCTAAAATATTCTTAACCACCTGAAGCTTTTTAGCCTACTATGGGCTAGTTCTGCTAGAATCATAACAGCCACAGTTGCCAGATTTTTTTTCAGGTAAAACCGGCTAGATCGAGCTAAACTAGTGCCGCCATATTTTTAAACCAAGTGAAGACAGGCAACTTATAATAGGCCTACATTATAATTACAGGTTTTTAAAATATACTACTTATACAACGTGGCTACCTTTTTAAAAGATAATGATAAATTGCAAATAAATTGTATTACTTTGTTTTGAGTTGATTATGAATTTTACTCATTTACAAATCTTTTATTGCTGGTTCGCGAAAGAAGGGCATGAAAGAGAAGAGATGTCATATTAAAATTTCCCACTTCAAAATAAAAAAAATAATGCAAAACGATTTGAAAGATATGCACGATTACAATAAAAGGCGCAACTCTCAATCACCGCATCAGTTATTTTAACTTATATTTTATAGTGGTCTCAAATCAGGGGTGGACTAGTTCGCCAGTGGGTCCCCAACTAAAAAAAAATATTGGTGGACACAGGAACGGTGCTGTAGGCTACTAGATTTTCTAGGCCTACTAGTATTTTGATTTTATTTTTTTTAAATAATTAATCGTGCGGTTTCCATCAAGCTAAGGATGATCATCAGGTCTTGATGGGGAAAAAATTCACAATGAAAATTTCAATCTGGGGTTGGAGGCCCCCTCTTGGACCAAGCCAATCCACCCCAAATTCACATTGAGTAAAATATATGTAAAATGCTTTAATTTCAAAACTGCTGTAATTTTTTTATAGATCTAGGCCATAATTACTCTGCAGTTCAATATGCTGCGTTTACATTTTTCCAACTAATTTGTAGACGTAAAATAATGTAAATCGTGTAATTCTAAATGATTTGTAAACAGACCAACAAAACAAAGAAATATAAATATCTAATAATGTTAAGTACGGTGCTTTTTAAATTATATTCCCTAACTATTTTTTGAACAAAAAATTACATGCAAATCAAAGGCAATCTTGATAAGGGCATAGGCCAACACTGTCACTTAGGGGCGCCTATAATGATATTAATAGAGCAAACAAAACATAATGATAATACCCAACAAGGCATATGTCTAGACAGGCTTTAAGTAGGACTATTGTTAGTAAAATAAAGTGTGAAAATGTAAAATTAAGAAAATTTTGACAGTGGTCTAAACACACAAATGGGCAGTAAGGCCTAGAGAAACTGCTCATAAGGCCCAAGCGAGTTGGCATTTAAATTACTTTATCAATCCGCACATCTGGCAACATTGCTAATCGAACAAGCGCTTCAAAAATTACGTCAAGGCCAATCTATAATAGTATTTTCATACTTTGTGTTATCCTCTATTTCTACATCTTGTAACAAGTGTAAAGCCGTATTATTACGAGCTATATTATATTGTATGTGCATTATTATATTTTATGTCTTATGCATCAAGTTTCATGCAGGATTAGTATTTAACTTTAACTGTTTCCTTCCACCTGAGAAATACATTTTATTTATACGCTTGTCACATGCTGAAAAGCGTGAGATTTTCGGAACTCTCCGGCAGCCGGAAATAATCGATACTGAGGGGGCGCGTCTAACGGTGTCAAATAAATAATTATCCAGTTAAAAAATAAAACACGTACTAAAAATATTACCGCGTATTTATGTTATTTTTGTAAGAGAGATGGATAATTAAATTTTGTTATTAAAGGTAATTTATGGTTAGCTATTTGCAAAACCTTTAGATGACCCTTTGATTGTATTATTTTGTTTTTTCTATAATAAGGATCGTGCAGATATGTGACAAGTTGGTGGTTCATCGTTTTGTTTATTTATATTTTTTCATTGCTTGCTATTTTTTTTTCTAGTTAGAATTATTTAATTTTAATTTTAAATACAACAAGAATATCTGAAAGTGTATTTAATGTGGATGAATGAAGCTATTTTCTATTTTTAAAAAATGATGCAACTCAACTTTTATATTTTCTAAATTCCTTCATCTTTGCTATTTTAAATCGTCTGAAGGCTAAGGGGGATGAGGGGTGATTGTATGTATATGATATATAATGTTATATAGGGTAGGTAGTGGTTAAAAACCTTTCCATTGTTATATAGGCTATTAGGTGCACGATCCTTAATTGGTATTTAATTATCAATAATGGTTGAACAATTTGTTTAATCACGTGGAGATATATTTTGACTAAGTTATAAATAAAAGTCATCAGCATACACTATTTATACGCTATTTTGTTTCTCATTTTATCTTATCTTTAATGGGGTTTATTTTTAGTTATCTCCTCTGATTAGACCACCAATAAAGATTGACCTAGAAGAAGGTAAACATATAGTAGCCAATTTGAACAGAGTGATAAAAGATGGAAAATGAGAACTGAAGCCTGTGATATTACTAAAAGTCAAAAGTGGATAGAGTTACATATGGACAAATAAACCATACGTATAGTGTACTCGGGGGTATGTTTTAAGTCCCGCCATAGCAGAAGCTGATCTAAATTTATGAACTTTCTTTATCAACACACAGCCACTTATACGAAATCTAATTGATAAAACTAATACGGCACACATAGTTCGTCTACACCTACTACAACGGAAAATACCGAACCAAAGTACTGCGGAATTATAAATAGTTGGCCTCGACCTTGTTCCTAAAATTGTCAACTGTCAAGGCATTCTGTGTTGTTACATAACTGATACCAGAACACGCTAGGCTTCCGTTCAGAACTGATACGCTACGGTGATGCTGTTAAATTAATATTAATTAAGGCCCATGACACAGTCTTTTACTTAAAAATAAATATCCCTTGACATCTAGATATCTAGTAACAAAAATATGTACCCTACTCTACCGAATGGAATGTTCTTCATACAGTGTTTCTTCCAGACTTTTTTCTCCGGGGGGGCACTTGAAATCTTCGGGGGGGGCGGTAAACTTTCTTCGGGGGGGCGGACACTGTTAAAAGTATATATTTTCTATATAAATTATATAAATTTTATTTCGTTCGGGGGGGCGGTAAAAATTTTTCGGGGGGGCGAAGCCCCCCCGAAGAGATGCCTGGAAGAAACTCTGTCTTCATACAACAACTAGATCTAAATCGATTTTATAAACAGTAGGCCAAGAAAACAAAATATTGTTTGTTTGTTGCAATATAGGCGTACAACACTAGGCCTACTCACATACTGAATGACTGGGTTGTTTTTCAATCGAAATGTTTGTTAGATCTGCTATCGATAGACTTAATAAGGTGTTCCATGTAGATCTAGGGCATTCTAGGGGAAATAGCTACGACTCATAAATAACTAAGACAACTTTATCCAGAGTGGTAGCCTACCTATGTGGATCACATGATCGGGTTTGAACAATTATTGATTTAACTTACTAGATCTAGATATTTCTATCTTTACAGTTTTCTATAAAATTATAGCCTTGCGTGTAGGCCGTATTGTTGTATTGAGATTATTTTATTGTTTTAGTATGAAAACTCCGAGTTTACACTTAATAATTCACAAAATAAAGCATTTATATCTCTCTTTATATCAGTGGCTCTTAACCTGTGTTCGATCAAACCCCAAGGGTTCAGCATCACTCTCAGTGGTTGGGTGGGGGTCAATGATTTACGATCGGATTTTGTCGCGGTGGACGATAGAACTATTAAGAAGTGTACGGTGAATGTGCACATGAAACTTGTGGGGTTCGGTACTTCATCAAGAACAAGGTTAAGAACCACTGCTCCATTATTTCCTATGAGCAGAGGGGTTGGAAGCAGGCGTTGATACTGAAATAGCAATGTAAATAGAAAGTGATATTTCAACGCCAGGGATAGACAAAGGTACAGAATATAGTCCAAGTAAAGACAGAACAGTTTAAACCCAACGGGATTTGAACCTACAATTCACGCGGCACCAAATCGTTTCGCCCTCCATGTATGAATATCACTTTCTGTTTGCATTGCTATTATTTCTTACTGAAATGTTCGTTTGTCTGACTACAACAGGATGAAGATTTGAGCATTTCTCTCAATCGATCCGCAATACCCATACATTTCCGTTGTTCGGAGGGGGGGGGGGGGGCGCAGTTCGGTTTCCGAACTCAAGTAAAATCAAGCCATCCTTCACACTGCAAATGCTGTATTATTTCCTATGCTATGGGAAACAACTCATTTAATATTCTTGTCAAAATAAGCCTAGCTTAGTTATTTCCCCTTAAAGATTTGAAACTAAATAGTTGGGGGGGGGGGAGTTTACTGTAACTTCTATAATTTCTCAATGAAAAATACTAAGCTACGCCCGACAGCGTGAAGCCAGTAGACCACCAGCCTCCCACAGTATAACATTACAACGCCAAGTCTCTTCACCAATTAAATGTACACTAAATCTAACATTAACTAGTACTAATGCAAAGGTAATTTTTATATTTAGGTTTCGAACATGTCCACCGCCTCCCTCTCCCGACAAAATAGAAAAATATTAATTCATATAGAAAATATATACTATAACCATTACCCCCCCCCCCCCCCCCCCCTTGGAGAAAAATGACTGAAAGAAGAAACCCTGGTATTCTCTAAGGGGTGGGGGGGGGGGGGGTGGAGAAAGGGGTGTAGAGTAATCGATAAGGGGGGAGTTTATATCCCCTTACCTAGGCTATTATATAAGAAGATTATGAGGATACACCACATAGCACATGAAGAAAATAACTTAGAAAGAAAGAGACCCCCATAGTAATTGAAGGAAGTAATTCAGAAAGTAAAAACAACAAATCACATCTCACATCACATGAACAAAGTAATTCAGAACAACAGATCATATCTCAACACCAGTTTTATTGGAGTTAAACAAAGTTTGTACTCAGCGTTACATAAACACACCCACTCCACTAGATAAGCTAGTCACACTCACTAAATCTCATCTCACTTAAAACTGAATTTTAAAGAAGCATTTTCTTTGTTCTTCTTTTTAACAACAGTCTGTATTTGAATATATATATATATAAAACATAGATATGCGATAAACCATTTATGGTTAGTTTCTTACAAAAAGCAGTTTGACTGAATATAAAAAAAAAAACAATTAAAAAAGCCTGCATGCTGCGGTATAGTCCTAGGTTAAAGTTCAACAGATTTATAGCAAACAACCTAGCTGGATTCACACAATGGCTATTTATTATGATTTGTAGCTAGCTCGCCTAGCTCTCATATTTCTATACATTATATACATATGTAGATATATACAAGCCATTTTCTGATTTAGACCAGTTTTGCTGAGCAGTTGAAACAGTTCTTGTTTCCTAATTACTCCTAAGACTAATTAAATACTACACACCAATCTTGCACTATTAAAAAAAAAATACATAAAAGGGCACTAACTGTGTAATCACAATTAAAGGGAAACAATTATGAGTGATCACCATAATATTTCAACATTATTATTCATGGACACAAATACAACTTGTGATAACTCTCTAAAAAACAAACAGACATATTTAGGAAGTCTAACAAATATAAAAAATGACTATTAAATATTGACTGATATAAAAATAAAATGCAAACAATTGCAATAATGTTGGATCACACAAGTGGGTACAAGTTTAGGCTAAACATGATAATCACAAGTGAAAACAGTTTATCACTGTAACAACTACACAATAGATCAGTACACATTCAAAGAATGTATACATTAGGTACACACTCAAAGAATGTATATATTAGGAACATAGCTATATATCAAAACAACTGAATAATAAAGTTACATGTCTCTCTCACAACTGTGTAAACATAAACAATTGTTACAGATTTTGACCAGGAACAAGTTCAGCTCTTTAAATTGTGCATCTGATGTTTAAATAAAAAAGTAAGGTTAATTATTTTTAAATTATTACATTAAGTACAGTCACAAACTTAAGTCAAAAATTATTTAAAAAATTTAATCAACAAACTAAATTTTAAAAATATTGTTAAATTGAGATAAATGAGACAATATTAAATTAAAGAGTAATATTTTCATTTCTTTTTATATTTGTAATAGCTTAACTTTAAACAATACATGTGTATTAAATTATGTTATTTTTTAATTACCATTGTTGGCAGAGTGAGGTTGTTAAAGTTTAAATAAAAGTATTAGCTAGAAAACAATACAAAACAGTTTGTGTGTAGGGGTTTTGTCTGGCATGGTGTGTTGTGCTCTTGTACATAGTTAGTAGCTCAAGACTAGTAGTTGAAACAAGAAAAAGGTAAACACGTCAGTAACACAGTGTGAGATAACAAACAGCTAACACAGAACCTGATTTTTGAAGAGCAAGCACTGTGTCCTATGTATTCTATTGAGTCCTAAGTGTTATGTTGTTTGTTCCATGTGTCCTAGGTGTTATATATTGTACGTCCTGTTATGTCCTAGGTGTTATGTTGTATGTCCTGTTATGTGCTAGGTGTTATGTTGTATGTCCTGTTACGTCCAAGGTGTTATGTTGTATGTCCTACATGTTGTTCCTACATGTTCTTGTATGTTCTAAGTGTCCTGTTATGTCCTAGGTGTTATGTTGTATGTCCTACATGTTCTTGTATGTTTTAAGTGTCCTGTTATGTCCTAGGTGTTATGTTGTATGTCCTACATGTTGTTCATACATGTTCTTGTATGTTTTAAGTGTCCTGTTATGTTCTAGGTGTTATATTGTATGTTCTATAATCCTGTTGTGGCCTAGGTGTTATATGTCCTATGTGTCCTACATGTTGTATGTGTCCTGTTATGTCCTATGTGTTATGTTGTTTGTCCTATTGTCCTGCTGTGTAGTAAGTGTTCTGTTGTCTGATAAAAAACAAAAACAAATAATGTTTTGACACAACCTAAACCAATGAAATATTAAATGGAATTAGCATGTATTTCAAGTAGTGAAACACTAAAAAGAAATGAAATAAAACAAATAAGCCGCGCATGATTGGAACTTAAAATTGAGTGAAACCTAATGAAGAATATCATTATGTGAGACCTGCTTTGTTGTTTTTAACATACGTATGCATGATTCTTGTATTTTAAAGTAAGGGAAAGAATGTAAAATTTGAAAGAAAGTCGCTACATCTCTCTATTTTTAATCTAGTATGGAGTTCATTATTTGATAAATATTTGATATGATAACTGTACAGGGATGTAAGTTTAAAATTTGTTGTACACTTTTGATATGATCAGCACTAACATTGTAACAAACTATGTCAAAATGTGATTAACTTAGCCAACTCTACAGGTAAATTTTAGCAATGCCACAGGTAAATTATTTTACGAACGTCAAGGCTTAATTCACACACCTGATCTTTAGACAGGGAAGCAAGAGTTCATAGGCTAGAGTGTACCCACAAGGCAGGTATGAGTTATAGGGCAGATAATTAAATACCTCTAGGTGGGGAATAATGAAAAACTATGATCGCGGGCATTACTTTCAATAGGGCAGATGATGCCCCACTTACAGGGCACACGGTATTCACTACTTTTGATAATCTATCACTAACGGGGCAGAGATTAAACCATGTAATGTACCACTAACATGGCAGACAGTGTGTTTTAGAAAAAGGGCACTTACATCTACTTTAACTATATATTTTTTTAAAAAAGGCTTTTCGATTACATCACTATCACTAAGTACAAAAAGAAAGGAATTGTACACAGCATCTTCTATTTATGACAAATGTTATTGGTACTGCCAATATGAATATAATATGCATACAATCAACAAATCAAACAGAATCCTACATTGAAGGAAAAACTAGATAGGTACATCTTACACAAATGTAATATCCACCATAAATGTAATATGCATAAGACCAACAAATCAGACATAATTCTACACCATGAAACTGAATGTACAACAACATGAACATGTCCTATACGAGTGTAATATGCACGTAAATCAACAAGTCAACAAATCACAGTGAATTTTACGCTATAAAACTGATCTCTGCAGAGGTAGGGCAATACATTATGGATGCTACACAGGGGCTCAGGCACTATGACATTTTATACACCATCACATTTGATGCACTCAACCTAGGAGGGATTCAAACACAATGGGGAGACTGCTAAACTTAAGTTCACTTTGTCTCAGCTATAGTAATTAAAATACAGAATCAAGTTAACAAAAAAAATTTTGTTTACAAGAAAGTAAACCAGATTTAGAAAGTAAAAATCTTGGAAAGCTGTAACTTACAATATATGTAAAATAAAGTATAGAAGAGAAGGTAACAATATTTTATAAAACTGGTTGACACAATTTGTGGTATATCCTATAGGCATCCCATTTAAAACACTACGACGGATAAGGATTTTATTGTTTCCATAACTTAACAAACATTATTTACTTAAAACAGAACAGCAGAATGGAGTTTAAATTCTTCAGAACTTTCAGTTTTTTTAAGTAACTATTGGCAAAAATTTGGCTCATCCCTGATTCATATAGCTAGATTGAGTATTCATACACACATTTAAAAAAAAAAAAAGTATTGTAATGGTATGCTGAATGACTTCCATGGATGTTCTGACTAGAAATACACGCAAACACTACACTACAAAACCTACCCACACCTAAGCTACAGAACTAAAACATTACCACCTGGCAGAGAATAAATATGAAGTATAAATATGAGAATAAATATGGTTGACAATAATAAACGGGTAACTCAGTAGACTGGTAAGATAAAATATCAAGGGGTGCGGACCCCATTTTAACCGTGAGTATTGGTGTTAGGGTTCAATGAGAGCCATTGCACAGGTAGCCAGATTTCAAGCTTCTATAGTTAGTTACATGGTAGCAGTATAAAAAAAAGTGGGAAATTTTACTAGTACACTTCAATGTGGACACCTAACTATTTATACTTAAAACAACAACGATCATAATAGTTTTAAAATTTAAAAATAATTTTTAAAATTATTTATCACTGTAGTAAATAAATAACTTTTAAAGTTGTTTTTTTTTTAAAAAAAAAAAAGATAATTTATTCCTGAATATCTCAGCTTATAGAAGGCTTAATTAAATCATTTAATCTTTCCTTTAATCTATAGCAAAAATTTTTAGAATAATAAATGTAAACAGTGTTGCATAAGCGAAGGTCCATTAGGTACTCAAGTAACAATCAATAGAAAACTAAACAATCAATAAAACGCTAGCCCATCAATAGAAAACTAAATGTAAATAAAATATACAGTTATAAAAATTATTTGTACATAAAATATAAGTAACTAAATCTACTAATGAATGAAAAGTATTGCATACAGTTTATAATTTTAAGTTTATCTTTGATTATTTGTTGACTTGGGGAAGTATACATTTCACTATGGACAAAATAAAAATAAATCGTCGCTACCAGCTCTCTGTGTGTTGATAACAATATTGAGGGTCGAACTACAAGTACAAAATGTTACACAGCTATACAAACTGTTACAATGCTATATAAACTGTTACACAGCTATATAAACTGTTACACAGGATCTCAGGACAAAATGTGGTTTAGCTAGAACAAAGTTTGCTGTCTTTTTTTTTTCTTGTTACAATCAACAAGTATAAAATATACAAGAGGTTAAATGCTACACCTAATATAGAGACTTCATTATGGATAAACTTACATAGGTAGCTATAATTATCCATGCTACTAAGATGGCACACCAACTGTGAATGCTACATGAGATAAATATAGCCAAAAACTACCAGCATAACTACTTAAAGAACAGTTCAGTGTGGTCACCATTTAAAGTGCCCCATTTCTTGCATGCAGCTATCTTTCTTTGTAAAGAACAGGACTAAATTTAAATTAAAAAAAAAAAATTAAAAAAATTAAAAAAAAAAAAAAAACCGAACAGAAATGAATAAAACTAAAGCATCAAATTGTTCCAGTCATTCTGCATATGTTCTAAGATATCACAGAAAAATTAACCCTTTAGCTCCCCCTACAGTCTTAAAGCGGGTATCTATTAGGTTAGTAAAAAATGTTTGGGGCATATAGGGTTAAATATGTTATTTTTTCTAGCAAGGGTTCAATCAATACACTGTTTCCATGGATTAACATATTTTCACAGTAGTCAAGTATTACAGGCCAGTACTGCCATATTGGTATCAAGGGAAGTAAGTACGATTCTCTTAAAACAAGACACTAAACACACATGAGCTTAAAGCTAACTGTATTATTAAGGTGAAGAGATCTTTTTGTGCCCTTATCAAGCAGTGTGTAGAGCTACTGAAACAATAATTTCCTGTTTATACTATACTGTGCAAGCGAGGGTCAGTCTTTAGCTGATATACAACATCTTGAATTGTCCATAATTTATCTAATTACCAAAGTTTTATCAACACAACAAGAATTATACAGTGCTTTCAATGCGACCTTTCTTGGGGTTAGGGTTCATGCTGTCAATGATGACAGAACTGGCTTGCTCCAGGTTCCAGTTGAAGTTCTCCAGCAGTTTATGACAGGACGTCCTGGACGCCACCCCCAGGCGGAACAACTGCTCCACCTTCAGGTACCTGACGGCACTCTCAATATCCCAGTGGGTGGTGGAGAGGGCGGTGTAGCACTCGTCGTCCGTCACCCCCATCACTTTACTCTGCACCACTGCGATGCGGTCCCGCGGGGAGGAACCCATGAACTGACCCTCGTCGGTTTTTCTGTGGGTTTGTATGGGGCGGGGTTTGGACGGGGACCATTTGCCGGACGAGTGGGACTGGTGTAGCTGGCGTCGCGGAGATGTCTCAACAGACCCGCTGCAGCTTGACTTGGAGGAGGATGACGTCGACATGTTAGACATGGACCGCTGTATGACGTCTCGGCTCATCAGCCCCGTGATGTTCTGATAGTCGCGGGTGTTGCTTCTCTCGTCGCTGTTATCGAAAGCGGAATTCACTAAAAACGGCCTAACTGCGACAGTTGATTTCTGTGGTGGTGATTTTTCTCGCCGGTGTAGAGAAGAATCTTGTGAGTTTATGGAGGGGATTAAGAAATAGTGGGTGTGGCTGAGCTGCTGTCCATCTTGTTTAAGGGGAAGTATGTACGGTTTTTCCGAGAAGGTTTTGTCCCTGGTGATGGAAGCAGCGGTGGGGTAAGTCCTGGGTGGGAGGGGAGGGGGTTTGCTGGAGTTGGCGTCCTCAATGTCAAGGTCTTTGAGAGAGGTGTCGTCAAAGTCGTCATCAAACTCGTCGTCCCATGTGGTGTCGCTGAAGTTGGAGCTGCAGGCGTAGTTGTTGTCCCCGTCCATGTACACCTGGCCACCGTTGCTGGAGGCGAAGGCGGACATCTTGGTGGTGTACATGTCTTGTGTGGTACTCACGTTAGAGTACTGGCTACCAGCACCAAAGATAGTCCCAGTGTGCCTCTTCTCTTCTTTGACAGCTGACGAGAACTCTGCAGAGCTGTCAGACTCGTCAGGGACGGAGTCGTACAGTGGAAGTTTCTGTATTTGGGAGATTGGGTTTTGATCTTTCTGGCTCATATCGGATGAGACAATTTGAAAATCTTTATTCATTATCCGCTGGGACTGGATAGTCAGGTTAGATTTCAGGGCCTCATTCAGCCAATCAAACGCTTTTTCTGTTTTAATTTTGTCGATGTCTTGTGAGTTCGAGCTTATCGGGGTGGACTTGACTGAGGGTTTCAAAACGCTGTGGGTGTGGAATGGGTTTTGTGATGGCGATGGGGCAGATTTTGTTTCCGAGGGTATAAGTGGCGCCGTCTGCGGCGGTAAATTTACAGATTTGCAGCGCGTGTTCACTGCGCCTGCAAACACAACGTTCTGCAGGTGTTCTTTAAAGCTTGGGTTCAAACCTGCAGCAGTATGGTTCTGTTCTAGAACACTGGAGTTCTGCAGGTGGGAGGGGGAGAATTTAGTCCCTTGGTTGGCATAAGCATTGGCAGAACCGCCTATAGAAAGATGTGGTGGTGGCTTGTATTGCACGTCGTCCACAGGTGGTTCGCAGTAAAGTAACCCCCCGCAGTTGGCCGGGGTATTGCTGAGTCCGTCTCCTCCGCCCAGGAAGGACAGCCCTGGTGTGTGTTTCGGTAGAAGAGAGGGGGAGGATTCTAGACTGTGACTAGCGCTGTTGGGAACTGAGGATCTGTAAATCTGTTTCTGCGATGAAGATGACGAAGGTAGCGATGGCTTTCTTATGACGGCTGGGGAGTTAAAGATGTTGGAGTTTGAATTAAAGCCCACGCCACTATCAGAGTTGGACTTAAATCCCACACCGCCGTCCTCCGCAGAATTCCACTTGATTGTGTTGTTGTTGGCTAACAAGAGAATACGCGGGTCAACGGCAAATGGGTCGGGGTCGACGCTGCTGAACAGCGGTTTAGGAAGTTCAACGTTCCCGTACAATGTGTCGTTGGAGGAACAGAGTGAATCAAATATGTTGAGGGAAGAGCGGTGAGATTTGTCGCCGTTTTCTTTGGTTTCCTTGGGAGATGTGGTCAGGTCGATGAGGAGATCTTCACGTTTGGATACTGGAGTTGTGTCCACGCTGAAACAGGGAAGACAACTGAATGAAAACACTCCAAAAATAAAATATTCACCGGTGTATTTGTTTTTAAAAAAAATTCTTATGTCTTATGCAGATAATTTACATGGATTAGAATTATGAAATAGGAAGCATAGACATTTTAATACTGGACTGGCCACAAAATTCCTTCAAAAGGACATAAATTCAGTCTAATTGACTTTCCTGTGCTGCACTTAACATATGGGACTTGGAAAAAAAAACAACAACCAAGTAATGAATGAATCAAAACTGACCTGAGATTTGGTTTGTCTTGGACTGTGGGGAGGACTGAGGGCCGTTTTGGTGGTTGCTTCTTTTGGCTGGAGTTGGCTGGAGCCTGGCGCTGTCGTCCAGGGTCAGAGTTGGATCGTTTGGGGTCGGAGAAACTTTTGAGCTTGCTGTAGTTAAACTGGTGACTTCCTGAATGAACTTAAACAGATAAACAATCCTAGTGATTTTATCACAATAGTCTACACCCATCTACTATTCAGACACCAACCCTTACATCCTAAACTAATTTCAGCGCTCTCCCCTGTTATTTTATAAATTTCCCTCAGGTTTTACGATTATCTCCCCTAGGCCAATGTATTTGTGCCTTGAAGGTCTAGCAAATTTTTAGAGAAATAAAAAAAAACATTTTTGTTTGGAAAAATTTAATAATAATATGTAGAGAATTAGAAATAAATGGGCTAATAATTGATCATAAGGGTATTGAACCAGCAAAGTATATGTAAAAGGCTGTATGTGCTAATAAATTAACAAGATGGCAAAGCATTGATGGCTTCCGTTATTGCATTGATGCTAAACGTTATTGCATAGATGGTTTATGTTATTGAATAGATGGTTTATGTTACTGCTAATGAGATACTCAGGTTTGAGAATAATTTTTAAGTGCTAACCCTAGCTTTCTGATTGGTTCTTAGCTTAAATCTGTAAGAATTATCCACCATCTCCAGTTTGATTGTTAATTTAAAAACTGCCATCACTACCCACTCACTAATTTACTTTTCACGTTGTAAACTGGTTTTCAGTTCCTGAATAATGTATAATCTTAACACACAAAAATAATTCAATAATTCAAATTAAAAAAAAATATAAAGAGAAAAATTTCTCACTTTTTGTTTTTAACTGGCTGGCTAATCCTTTGTCTTCCTCAAATAGGTCTGGTGGGTCCATGGGATTCCTGAGATACACTCTGTCAAAAATACAGGACATTATCTATTTTGTTAAACATACAGGACATTATTTTGTCAAACATACAGGACATCTATTGTGTCAAACATACAGGACATTATTTTGTCAAACATACAGGACATCTATTGTGTCAAACATACAGGACATCTATTGTGTCAAACATACAGGACATCTATTGTGTCAAACATACAGGACATCTATTGTGTCAAACATACAGGACATTATCTATTTTGTTAAACATACAGGACATTATCTATTTTATCAAACATACAAGACAATATCTATTTTGTCAAACATACAGGAGATTATCTATTTTGTCAAACATACAGGACATTATCTATTTTGTCAAACATACAGGACAATAAATTATCTATTTTGTCAAACATAAAGGACAATAAATTATCTATTTTGTCAAACATACAGGACAATAAATTATCTATTTTGTCAAACATACATGACAATAAATTATCTATTTTGTCAAACATACAGGACATTATCTATTTTGTCAAACATACAGGACATTATCTATTTTGTCAAACATACAGGACAATAAATTATCTATTTTGTCAAACATACAGGACATTATCTATTTTGTCAAACATACAGGACATTATTTTGTCAAACATACAGGACAATAAATTATCTATTTTGCCAAACATACAGGACATTATCTATTAAATTAACTATTTATTTGTCAAACCATACATATGGCAAGTTATATATTTTGATGACATTAATTTATCTACCTTGTCAAACCATACATATGACATTAAATCATCTAATTTTTAAAACATACATGTGACATTAAATAATCAAAAGGTGCATATATTTTCTATAACTACAATGCTAAAAAACTGTTTAAAAAACTCTAGGCTCTACTCTACTCACTCATCAATTTCTCCTGGGTCGCCCCAGTTTTTACCAGCAATATCTCCATGGCCTGTGTGGATGAAACTGTTCTTCAATGGGACACTGATATCTGAGGCTAGATGAGAGAATACAATAGACATTTATTACATGGGACACTGATATCTGAGGCTAGATGAGAGAATACAATAGACATTTATTTTATGGGATGATATCTGAGGCTAGATGAGAGAATACAATAGACATTTATTACATGGGACACTGATATCTGAGGCTAGATGAGAGAATACAATAGACATTTATTACATGGGACACTGATATCTGAGGCTAGATGAGAGAATACAATAGACATTTATTACATGGGACACTGATATCTGAGGCTAGATGAGAGAATACAATAGACATTTATTACATGGGACACTGATATCTGAGGCTAGATGAGAGAATACAATAGACATTTATTACATGGGACACTGATATCTGAGGCTAGATGAGAGAATACAATAGACATTTATTACATGGGACACTGATATCTGAGGCTAGATGAGAGAATACAATAGACATTTATTACATGGGACACTGATATCTGAGGCTAGATGAGAGAATACAATAGACATTTATTACATGGGACACTGATATCTGAGGCTAGATGAGAGAATACAATAGACATTTATTACATGGGACACTGATATCTGAGGCTAGATGAGAGAATACAATAGACATTTATTACATGGGACACTGATATCTGAGGCTAGATGAGAGAATACAATAGACATTTATTACATGGGACACTGATATCTGAGGCTAGATGAGAGAATACAATAGACATTTATTACATGGGACACTGATATCTGAGGCTAGATGAGAGAATACAATAGACATTTATTACATGGGACACTGATATCTGAGGCTAGATGAGAGAATACAATAGACATTTATTACATGGGACACTGATATCTGAGGCTAGATGAGAGAATACAATAGACATTTATTACATGGGACACTGATATCTGAGGCTAGATGAGAGAATACAATAGACATTTATTACATGGGACACTGATATCTGAGGCTAGATGAGAGAATACAATAGACATTTATTACATGGGACACTGATATCTGAGGCTAGATGAGAGAATACAATAGACATTTATTACATGGGACACTGATATCTGAGGCTAGATGAGAGAATACAATAGACATTTATTACATGGGACACTGATATCTGAGGCTAGATGAGAGAATACAATAGACATTTATTACATGGGACACTGATATCTGAGGCTAGATGAGAGAATACAATAGACATTTATTACATGGGACACTGATATCTGAGGCTAGATGAGAGAATACAATAGACATTTATTTTATGGGATGATTATAACTGTGGCTAAATGACGAAATACAATAGACAATTATTCAACGAGACACTGATATCTAGATGAAAGATTAAAATAATAGATATTTATTCAATGGGACGCGGATATCTGAGGCAAGATAAAAGAATACTATAACAGATTTTATTACTTAAAGAGACTGTTGCCTGAAGCTATTATGTAAGAGAGAGAGATGTACAGTATAAAAAATGTATACAAAATTAATAACAAAAATTGTAATTTATAGTGTAATTTTCTGTTTGAAAGTATCACACAATATAAAACTGTTATTTGAATTTGAATACTATTGTCTAAACATATTAAAATGTTTATGGAAATAAGTACCATGCTAAATAACATAGAAAGCTAGGCTAATATCCAAATAATATTTCTTAATATCTAAACCAATTTTTATAGAGATAGCGATAGTAAAAAGACCATTCACATTGGTACACTTTAAACTTAAAATAAATCCAAAATATCGAACAAATATCTGCACAATAAACCCAAATAGCTATGAAAAACATCTATCTGATCAATACGTCAAAATATCAGTGGAATACATCCATAATCTGACAAATACGTCAAAATATCAGTGGAATACATCCATAATCTGACAAATACGTCAAAATATCAGTGGAATACATCCATAATCTGACAAATATGTCAATATATCCAAGAAATACATCCAAAATATGACGTAAACATCCAAATATTCCAGCCAAATTTTAAAAATTCCAGACATAGTGTGGTACACAGCTGGTAAATCCTGACACAGCTGCTGGGCTGAGAGGCATGGCTGCATGCTGTGTTTAATTACAGATATTTAATGAGCACAAACAGCCACATAAAACTGCATGCAACACATTAATCAATGCAAGCACAGGAATGTCTAGCATTTCCGAGGGTAAAGAATGATGCTAACACGAAAGTAGCATTTTAATTAATCAACAAAAAAAAACAACAGAAACATTATTTGAAACTAAAAAAAAAAGCTTTCCGTGCTAATTAGCAATGTAAACAAAAGAACACATTGCTAAAATACATGACAAAAACTTCATCTTTTAAAAACTAAATACAACAGACTGAACAATAATCTAACCTGATTAAAATGTATACTGGTAATGAATGAATACAATTTTAGATTTGAACTCCTAAGCAGTCTGGGTAGTCGCACCCTCTTTGCTAGCCATTCAACTACTGATTACCAATAGACCTGCAGCAACCAGTTCAACAAAATCAATAACCAATGCATCTTTTTAACTCAGGAAGGTGGAAAAAAAATCAGCTGAGCCGTTATGATCGTTTTAATCAATGGGAGACCATTTGCTTTATTACTGGAGAGAAATTGATAGAACTAGACAAAGCTTAGCTTTATTACTGGAGAGAAATTGATAGAACTAGACACAGCTTTATTACTGGAGAGAAATTGATAGAACTAGACACAGCTTAACTTTATTACTGGGGAGAAATTGATAGAACTAGACACAGCTTAACTTTATTACTGGGGAGAAATTGATAGAACTAGACACAGCTTAGCTTTATTACCGGAGAGAATGACTACAGAATGACAAAGTGACTGCGTGGCCAGAAGGCAGAAAGCAAGATTGCCAATGTCTTTGAGTCCACCCAGCTCGGATGGGTACCTGAACCAGGTTAAGGAAAGTAAAGGCGGCTTAGCATAGAAATGACCACATTATTCCTTCATGGGCCTAAGTAACAGAATCAGGTGGACTCTACTTCACCTGCCCTATTTACCACCAGATCTTAAAGAGTGCTTTAAATTTCTACAAACCACCATCTGATCATCTTATACACTATTTTGGACTGTCCCCCATAGGCCTACATACCAACACTTTACCCCCTTTAGGTCATATAAGCATGCATAATCCAATAGTGGTGAGGTACAACTCACTGCTATGTTACTGATAGTGATACAACTAAAACTCTTCAACTCAAAACTCTCAGGTTAGTAGTATTGTGCTCTACCACTTAACCTTGCTTTTCCATACTAAGTAACAAAGTGGTGAGATAACTACAATAGTGGTGAGGTAGGCTACACGTTGGTACTTTGTAACTCAGTCAGTGGCAAGATAGAAAATAGAAAGTTAAAATGATTTAATAAGTGTAAAACAATATCCTTTGTTTAGGGTTATTTTTGCAATAACTCTACATATTCAAGCTTACACTGAATTGAAAATAAAAAATAAACAAACATGTCTAAAAATAACTTTAATGCATTCTAACAAAGATTGAAGACTGCAGAACAAATTGTACTGGGTAGCTTGTTACAAAGTAGTGCATTACAATTGAAAAATGGCAACTTAGAGAAACAAACCCAAGACTACACTAGGAACTTGTGTATCAATTGGTGACAATCAAGCTGTAGTACATAGAACAGTATCACCCTAAGTATACTGGTGACACAAGCTGTTGTACATAAAATGCTGTTACCCTGACTATATTGGTAACACAATCAAGCTCTGGTACATACAACAGTATCAACCTGAATCCACTGGTGACTTAAGCACTTCTACATAAAACACTGTCACCCTGACTATATTGGTGACACAATTAAGCTCTGGTATATACAACAGTATCACCCTGAATCCACTGGTGACTCCAGCACGTCTACATAAACATTGTTACCCTAAGTACACCTTATTCCTCCTAAACACCACACCTATTACCCTTTTGGTACAAATCAGAACACACCTTTCACAATGTCCTCTTGATTAAATAGGTTAGACTCTCTATCACAGTTCTAAACATACTCCATGTACAGTAGTTAAGAAATAAACACCAGTATCCTGTAGTATCTAGCAGTGAACAGCAAGCACATCTGAACAATCCAGTCCAACCTATCAGCACTGCCCCCACAGCTGATCTAACCACTGCCCATGTCAACAGCCCAGGCACACAGCTACAAACACAAGTGTCCTCTCTAAGGTGAGTACAGAAATCCAGCTATTGATTTTTGTTCCCATAGGCCTGTTCTAGAAATTCAACTCCATGTATAATAAATAATGCTCTTACAAACTAGGCTAGGCCGGCTGAGGCGCTCCATTCAAGCCCCGCAAATTAATCCATTATCAGCTGTTCAGAGTACTACGACTACACCACCATATACTCTAAGCACAATAACAGCTTTGTAAGGTTAAAAAAAATACAATTATATATCAATTTCTCTTTCCCTTCTGAAACCTCTGTTCACCTAACCCCCTACATAGAATACCTAGAGAAGGCCATGAATCCATTTCATTGTTGTGTATTGCTGGGGCTGGTTTCAGGCTAATAACTTGCTATGCATCACCCAGTGAAACGTAATATGATTTGTGTAAGCCATCTGTGAAATGGGACACTCCCTCCCTTTCCCTAATGTAGGTGTCTGGCCCCACTGAATAGCAGGGGTGTTAGTTAGGGGACAAGTGGCACACATTTCTTTCACTTAACCATCCCTGTTTGGGCTTTATGGTATTGGATGTCTACCCTTTCATGGGTACAGGTTAGAGGTTAATGCTTACAGGTCAGAGGTTAATGGATACAGGTTATAGGTTAATGGATAATGGTCAGAGGTTAATGCTTACAGGTCAGAGGTTAATGGATACTGGTCAGAGGTTAATGGCTACAGGTCAAAGGTTAATGCTTACAGGTCAGAGGTTAATGGATACTGGTCAGAGGTTAATGGCTACAGGTCAAAGGTTAATGCTTACAGGTCAGAGGTTAATGCTTACAGGTCAGAGGTTAATGGATACTGGTCAGAGGTTAATGGCTTCATGTCAAAGGTTAATGCTTACAGGTCAGAGGTTAATTGATGAAGGTCAGAGGTTAATGGATAGAGATTAGTCCAATTCAAGGTTACCCCCATTTATGATTAAATGGTAACCAAACTCATGGCTAGCAGGTACCTCATTTATACCTGAAGGGGACCCCATTCATGGCTAAAAGACAAAGGGAACTGTCCTCAAATCACAGGGAACTGTCCTCAAATCACAGGGAACCATCCTCAAATCACAGGGAACAGTCCTTAAATCACAGGAACCATCCACAAATCACAGGGAACCATCCTCAAATCACAGGGAACCATCCACAAATCACAGGGAACAGTCCTTAAATCACAGGAACCATCTAACAATCACAGGGAACCACCATCAAATAACAGGGAACCATCCTCAAATCACAGAGAACCGTCCTCAAATCATAGGGTTATGTTTACATGGTGGGAGTGTTGTGGTTAGGGCCCCTGGTGGGAGTGTGGGGTTATGCCCCTGTTGGGAGTGCTAGGGTTATGGCCCCTGGTGAGAGAGCTGGGGTTATGCCCCTGTTGGGAGTGCTGGGGTTATGCCCCTGTTGGGAGTGCTAGGGTTATGGCCCCTGTTGGGAGTGCTGGGGTTAAGTCTATGTTGGGAGTGCTGGGGTTATGGCCCCTGTTGGGAGTGCTAGGGTTATGGCCCCTGTTGGGAGTGCTAGGGTTATGGCCCCTGTTGGGAGTGCTAGGGTTATGGCCCCTGTTGGGAGTGCTAGGGTTATGGCCCCTGTTGGGAGTGCTGGGGTTATGGCCCCTGTTGGGAGTGCTGGGGTTATGGCCCTTGTTGGGAGTGCTAGGGTTATGGCCCCTGTTGGGAGTGCTGGGGTTATGGCCCCTGTTGGGAGTGCTGGGGTTATGGCCCCTGTTGGGAGTGCTGGGGTTATGGCCCTTGTTGGGAGTGCTGGGGTTAAGTCCCTGTTGGGAGTGCTGGGGTTATGGCCCCTGTTGGGAGTGCTGGGGTTAGGGCCCCTGGTGGGAGTGTTGTGGTTAGGGCCCCTGGTGGGAGTGTTGTGGTTAGGGCCCCTGGTGGGAGTGTTGTGGTTAGGGCCCCTGGTGGGAGTGTTGTGGTTAGGGCCCCTGGTGGGAGTGTTGTGGTTAGGGCCCCTGGTGGGAGTGCTGGGGTTAAGCTTATGTTATTGAGTGCTGGGGTTAGGTCCCCTGTTGTGGCACAATCTACAAAAGCCACTGAACTACAACATACTTAGACACTTCTATTCAGCCTCAAGTGAACAGCGTTCAGACGGAAAGGAATAACATTCCTCCCACACAAACAGAGGCTTCAATCAAAAAACATTTAAAAGGTGGGGCAAAAAAAAAAAAAAAAAAAAACAAATAACAAAAGGAAGGTAGGGAGCGGAGAGTATTAAAGGAAGCTTACAATATGTTTTATTGAGCATAAGGAATAAAAGCCTTACTGTAAACATAAGGGCTAAACATATTATTGTATAAAACAGGTAGGATGCACTTAACAAGACATAAACTTTAAATTTTATCAAAGAATAATAATGTTCTTAAGTTGTTTTTCTTTGGTGGCTCATATATACAGAGTTAAATTAGATTAGATTCTAATTCATTTGAATTTAATGCAAACATTAAAATGCTGGTGTGGTCAAGATGTTATCAAATTAATCAGTTGGTGTTAAAACAATGTTAAATGTTGTCTTTTACTCACTCTCTATGTTTGTGTGTGTGAAAACTGGGTCAGAAGGAGCTATTTATAAGTATTGTTGTCTCTAATGGCAATGATGTCACACTTTCAAGTTTCTAGTGTCACCCAGTCATGTCTCAAATGCCACTCATTCATGCCTTACTCAAATCTCATCAGTTTGTGTGTCAAATGTCACATATTTTGTCTCAAATGCCAGCCATTTATGTCTCAAATGTCACCCATTTATGTCTCAAATGTTACCTATACATGTCTCAAATGTTACCTATACATATCTCAAATGTCACCTATACATGTCTCAAATGTCACCTATTCCTGTTTCAGATGACACTAATCTAATTTTTAGACCGTTAAAAGTGAATTATTTTAGCCTCTGCAAGTGAATATTTATCTGTCCAGGAAGTGTCTACCAACAGGTGTTGGTTGTCACAGAGAGCCAAGCAGTCCTTTGATGATAATCATGTTGTGTGATGTAGGTGTTGAGGGGTTGTCAATAGGGTTGTGATGTGTCAAGTTAATGTTCTGTGTGTCTGGTCCAACCAGGTGTTGAGGGGTTGTCAATAGGGTTGTGATGTGTCAAGTTAATGTTTTGTGACTGGTACAACCAGGTGTTGAGGGGTTGTCAATAGGGTTGTGATGTGTCAAGTTAATGTTCTGTGTGTCTGGTCCAACCAGGTGTTGAGGGGTTGTCAATAGGGTTGTGATGTGTCAAGTTAATGTTCTGTGTGTCTGGTCCAACCAGGTGTTGAGGGGTTGTCAATAGGGTTGTGATGTGTCAAGTTAATGTTCTGTGTGTCTGGTCCAACCAGGTGTTGAGGGGTTGTCAATAGGGTTGTGATGTTTCAAGTTAATGTTTTGTGACTGGTACAACCAGGTGTTGAGGGGTTGTCAATAGGGTTGTGATGTGTCAAGTTAATGTTCTGTGACTGGTACAACCACAGTAGGTGTTGAGGGGTTGTCAATAGGGTTGTGATGTGTCAAGTTAATGTTTTGTGTGTCTGGTCCAACCAGATGTTGAGGGGTTGTCAATAGGGTTGTGATGTGTCAAGTTAATGTTCTGTGTGTCTGGTCCAACCAGGTGTTGAGGGGTTGTCAATAGGGTTGTGATGTTTCAAGTTAATGTTCTGTGTGTCTGGTCCAACCAGGTGTTGAGGGGTTGTCAATAGGGTTGTGATGTGTCAAGTTAATGTTCTGTGACTGGTACAACCACAGTAGGTGTTGAGGGGTTGTCAATAGGGTTGTGATGTGTCAAGTTAATGTTCTGTGACTGGTCCAACCAGGTGTTGAGGGGTTGTCAATAGGGTTGTGATGTGTCAAGTTAATGTTCTGTGGCTGGTACAACCACAGTAGGTGTTGAGGGGTTGTCAATAGGGTTGTGATGTGTCAAGTTAATGTTCTGTGGCTGGTACAACCACAGTAGGTGTTGAGGGGTTGTCAATAGGGTTGTGATGTGTCAAGTTAATGTTCTGTGACTGGTCCAACCAGGTGTTGAGGGGTTGTCAATAGGGTTGTGATGTGTCAAGTTAATGTTCTGTGACTGGTACAACCACAGTAGGTGTTGAGGGGTTGTCAATAGGGTTGTGCTGTGTCAAGTTAATGTTCTGTGACTGGTACAACCACAGTAGGTGTTGAGGGGTTGTCAATAGGGTTGTGATGTGTCAAGTTAATGTTCTGTGTGTCTGGTCCAACCACAGTAGGTGTTGAGGGGTTGTCAATAGGGTTGTGATGTGTCAAGTTAATGTTCTGTGTGTCTGGTCCAACCAGGTGTTAAGGGGTTGTCAATAGGGTTGTGATGTGTCAAGTTATTGTTCTGTGTGTCTGGTGTGTTGAGGGGTTGTCAATAGGGTTGTGACATGTCAAGGAAGAGAAAAATAATGGTTGGGTCAATTCTCTGTGTGGCTTATTCAAACTTTCGTGGTGTCAGTGAGTTAACTCATCTAGTACCAAAAAAACTTTTGCTATATTCTGTACCAGGCTAAAGGAAGTTTAGAGGGGGGGAGGGGAGACAAAAAACTTTCTTATACCACACACTGTACCAGGCTAAAGGAAGTTTAGAGGGGGGGGGGGGGGGGGGGGGGGCAGACAAAAAACTTTCTTACTACCACACACTGTACCAGGCTAAAGGAAGTTTAGAGGGGGGGAGGGGAAGGGGACAGACAAAAAACTTCCTTACTACTACATACTGTACCAGGCTAAATGAAGTATACTAGCGGCAAACAAATAACAACATGAAAATTTTTTTATCCATATAGCAGGCTAAAAAGTTCAGGACAATAACCTTGCAAGTTTCTGATATATTTTTTACTAAGCTCCATGGAACTGTTTCTTGCTATGTATTATAATGAATGCCAGCTACTGTCCTATTTACTAATTAAGCACAGGTAAAAAAATAATTACCTGCGAGTTTACGTTGAACTTCCACTAGACTTCGAGGAAATGTGCCAATTTCTGTTGTACGTCTGTTTTGTCCTTTCCACCAAAAGTGGTCAGACCTTAAAAAAAATAAAATAATATTTTTTAGATAAAGTTGGTAAACGTGAAATGCTAATGTTAAAATAATAGTCCTAACAGTAAAGTTGAATTAAGAACTGATGGTAAAGCTGAAATACTAATGCTGAGAGAAAAGCTGAAATAAGCAAAAAAAAAAAACTAAACATCTGAATGATTTAGGAGTAGTTGCTTTTTTACAATTATCTTCTCAATCTTAATTGTAATGTTGACGGGTAATTCCCCACAACACAGATATTTCATGTCAACTTGTTATGTGCCATAAAGCCGGCTGACTGACTTCAGCGTACTTTTCTAACTGCATTTGTTTTCACAGCCTTCATCCACTCCAGAACAATAGGCCAGACAGCAGTTTTCTCCCCTGAATGGGTTGCTGTTCTCAGCTTATGAGCCCCATCTGCCCAGGGTCCAAACTCGGGACTTAAGGAGATCAATGGCTCTACTGCTCAACCCTTAGAAAAGTAAAGTAAAGTTCCCTTTTCAAATCTGACGGTCTATAGGGCAAGGGAAGTAGAGTTCACTTGTTTCTGTGACCTCGGCATATGAAAAGATAATGTGGTCAGCACTATGCCCAGCCGCCTTTACTTTCCCTAACGTGAGTTAGGTACCCATCAGAGTTGGGTGGACTCAGGGACAGTCTACTGACTTGAACCCGCATTTCGAACCCAAGACTTACGGGTTAGCAGTCCAACTCTCTACTGCTAGACCACTCCGTCCCTTAGATGTACCTCAAACTACTCTTACATCTTAATCAAAATACTTGTGCTACAGAGGACTTTCTAAAGTGAACTTTGACCTTAAAGACACTATTTCTATAATTTCTATGTTTTTTTTTAAGGAGAGTAAATAATGGGCTCTAACTACTTGTCCACAGCACTATGAGACTTCTCTGTGTATGAAATGTTTGTTCTTCAGTTTACCACGACATGAGGCCAGGTGTGCAGTAAAGTTGGTCTAATGGGCTGTATCAACTTACACACTGCCCCCTCCCACACTCCCCACACACAGGGTAAGGATATCTGGATACAATGAGATCCACCAGGTGTGTTGGATATGAGATATGCGATGAACTTAAGAAATTAGGTTTGTTTAATGCCCCCCCCCTGGATGATGAACATGATAATAAGATTGTTTAATGGGCCCCCTGGATGATGAAAATGACAACAGGATTGTTTAATATGCCCCCCCCTGGATGATGAACATGATAATAGGATTGTTTAATGGGCCCCCTGGATGATGAAAATGACAACAGGATTGTTTAATAGCCCCCCCCCCCCCCCGCCCCCCCTGGATGATGAACATGATAATATGATTGTTTAATGGGCCCCCTGGATGATGAATATGAGAAATTGGATTAATACCCTCTTCCCAGTTGTTGAATGACTGTTAAGACACATGAACAAGGGAGAGGAGAGGTACAATAAAGTTCAGAAACCAAAACCAACTATAACTCTCAACAACACTTTGAGTAGACTAGTCCCTATGGCTAAATTATTTTTTCATTCATTCCACATGCATGATGTTCGTGCTGAAAACTGTTTAGGGATTGGCCCAGTTTACCCTGAGTTATGACAGTTTCATTGTTAGCTTCTCTGACCTTTTTAAACCAGGTGTATACATTATAGGTTGCCACTTTTAACAATGGAAGCATTTTAAAGTCAAGTCCTTTTCAAAACTTCAATCACAAATGGTGAACACTTATTGATACAAATTTTGTTGCAGCAAATAAGAATTACACAATTTTTAGCTCTAGCTCAAAATGCAATGAGACTCATGACACAAGTCACAAAGGTGATGTACTAAAAAAAAAAAAGAAAATTGCCATAAAATTCCAGAAACAAACTAAATTTAATAGACAAAGGAGAGAATATGTGTTAAAAACTACAGAAACAACAAATTTTACCAAACAAGGGAGGTAATCACAGAGTACAATTACATAAACAAATATCAGATAAACAGGAGGGAAAAGGTGCTTAAATGTGATTAACAAAGGTGATCTGGTAAACAAGTGGTGTGTGAATCACCACCAGTGGTGTTTTTCTGTATGGGATGTTCAACACAGGTTCTTTAAAAAAAATGGTGCAACATTAATTCAGTTCAAACAGAAATTTTTAAACGATTTGTTGCTCTAGATTGATTATAGATAGAGATTCTTAAATGGCTTAGAATCCCTGTTTGTGTTTATACAGATTCCCAAACGGTTTGTTGCTGCTGTATGTTAAGATATAGGGATTCCTAAATGGTTTATAGCTCCTGTTTGTGTTTATACAGATTCCCAAATTGTTTGTTTCTCCTGTATGTTTAGAGATAGAGATTCCTAAATGGTTTATAGCCCATGTTTGAGTTTATACAGATTCCCAAATGGTTTGTTTCTCCTGTATGTTTAGAGATAGAGATTCCTAAATGGTTTATAGCTCCTGTTTGTGTTTATACAGATTCCCAAATGGTTTGTTGCTCCTGTAGATAAAGTGAACTAAAGCCCAACAGTGTTCCCTAATTTCCATATGCCCTAGCTAAAGTATGTACTATCTACTAGAGTTACAGGATACACCTCTGCTAGCACCAAGATCATTGAAAGATAAACCTGTTGACTTCAACCTAGTGTGTTGTTTTTCTTGAGATTTTTTTTTTAAAAAATAAATAAATATTTAAATAAAATAAAATCTAGTGGGAATACAGTATAGAAACTGAAAATAGCGGGAATACATTATTTTGCGGGTGCTTTTAACTAGACTAATATTTTTATATGAAGTATAAAATTATACTAAATTTTTTAAAATTCTGACATTGACAGCAGAATTCCTGGAGTTTTCAGTCATCATATCACTGCTTCTGTAAGTTTTAATTGCTTTTGAATGGCACTTGAAGTGGTGCATGCTTTAGGCATTAACCTAATTAAATTATCTTTTAGATTAGCCTCCCCTTACATTGTTAAAATGGGTTCTGTTTACCAGACTGGTGAAACAAAAAAAAAAGTTACAAGTAATAAAGATACAAAAGGAGGGTCAGTGAATCCAACAAATTGAAAGAAAAAACAAACCACTGGCAAAGTATCAAATTCCTATGGTTAGGTAAAGTTAACTGTTAAAACTTATTTTTTTCAAAAACTTTTTAAATTAACCTTAAAGCAAGGCTTCTAAAAAGTTTTCTATAGGCCTATCTTTTATGTAACAAATGTAATGTGTAAAGAGGTTTATAAAAAAAAATGGCCATTGTAATTATTTTTGCTCAAGATTCCTAGATTCCATTCAATCCCAACCTTCACAGTCATGTCTAACCCCCCCCCCCCCCCTCCAATTCAGAGCTTTCAGTTGTTATAAAAACCTGCATTAAATCCATCTTCAATCATGATTAAAAACACTGACTAAATATGTCTTCAAAGTTGTGTATAAAAACCCTTACTAGATCCATCTTCAGTCATGTATAAAAACCCTGATTAAATCAATCTTTAGTTATGTTTTAAAACCCTGACTAAATTAGTAAATGTCTTCAAAGTTGTGTATTTAAAACCATGATGAAAATAAAGTTTTCAGTTTTTTTAAAACTCACTAAATTCAAATCTTTCTAAAAAAACTAACAACCCAATTACAGTTTTCCTTCATGTTTAAAAATGTCATGATGAAGTCTCATTTTCGTAGGTGAGTTTTACAACAGTTCCAACAGCATTGTTTTAAAAAACCCACATAAAATCCAAGTTTTAATATTTGAATGTGTAACTTGAATATAATTTTACAAAAATATATAAACAATAATAGATAAATCAGAAGCAAACTAAATGTTTCAATCACCAAATTCTAACAAATTGGAGAGTAAGGATGTTAGTAGTTAAGTTGTATCAGAATTTATGGTTAAGATTAGTGGTGACATTAATTAGTATTATTAAGAAATATGGTTCTAGAAACAACATAACCTTTTTTCTTAAAGTCCATAGAAACATACTAAGACACAAAACCATCCAGACTGAAATCCCATGAAGAAAAGCAAAAGCTCTCAAGCAGACATGAGACAACAAGTGCTTACCTCCCCTCAATCACAGTAATTAGATCTCCTGCCTCTATTTTTAGCCTGCTGTCTTCGTTAAATGCTTGGGTGGCTTTCACATTTTCAGGTAAAACCTAAAACAAAAATAGAGGTGGCTTTCAGATTTTTCAGTTAAAACACACAAGAATAAACATTTCACGTAAAAAGAAAAAACCTAAAACAAAAATATATAACAATAATTTTAAAATTTTCATGTAAATCTTTAAACAGAAATAATTACTTTTAATAACTTCCTTAAAATTTCTCTTTTTCATAATTGTTATAAAAAAAACAAGCAATCAATGAAGCAATGTATTGGAGATGACCTACTTCAGATAGAAAGTCTTTGAGAGCCACAAATGACGGCCTATCTTGTGGCTTGTGAGCCCAGCATTGCATCATGAGCCGATAGATGTCACTAGGACAGTCAGAGGGTTTGGTGAGCCGCTCATTCTCTACATCAATTTTATGTAAAATCTGTCAAGACAGAAGTAAATGCTACATCAATTTTATGTAAAATCTGTCAAGACAGAAGTAAATGCTACATCAATTTTATGTAAAATCTGTCAAGACAGAAGTAAATGCTACATCAATTTTATGTAAAATCTGTCAAGACAGAAGTAAATGCTACATCAATTTTATGTAAAATCTGTCAAGACAGAAGTAAATGCTACATCAATTTTATGTAAAATCTGTCAAAACAATTTTGTTAACTATGTTTCGGATTTTAGTGTATCAAAACACATAGGAAATGGTGAAGTAATAAGGTATAACAATTGAACAAGTTTGATAGTTAAAATATTTGTGGACATTTACATAACTGATTTGTGGATATATGAGGTTGGTAGTTAACCAATTTGTGGATATGTGAGGTTGGTAGTTGACTTATTTGTGGATATGTGTGGTTGATAGTTAACTTATTTGTGGATATGTGTGGTTGGTAGTTAAGTTATTTGTGGATATGTGTGGTTGATAGTTAACTTATTTGTGGATATGTGTGGTTGATAGTTAACTAAGTTGCGGACATGTGAGGTTGGTATTTGACTTATTTGTGGATGTGTAGTTGATAGTTAACTTATTTGTAGATGTGAGGTTGGTAGTTGACTTATTTGTGGATATGTGAGGTTGGTAGCTAACTTATTTGTGGACATGTGACAAAAATGAGGCAGTTAAATTAATGAATAGTGACTAATTACACAAATGAACTGAAACACACCTGTGATCCATTGAACCCTAGCCACGGCTCCTGTCCATACGTGAACATCTCCCAGAGGGTGACACCAAACATCCAGGCATCAGTGGCGTGGGAAAACTGGCGAGATTTTAAACTTTCAGGAGCACACCTGAAATATTATCAAACGCATGAGAAAACTGGCGAGATTTTAAACTTTCAGGAGCACACCTGAAATATTATCAAACGCATGAGAAAACTGGCGAGATTTTAAACTTTCAGGAGCACACCTGAAATATTATCAAACGCATGAGAAAACTGGCGAGATTTTAAACTTTCAGGAGCACACCTGAAATATTATCAAACGCATGAGAAAACTGGCGAGATTTTAAACTTTCAGGAGCACACCTGAAATATAATCAAACACCAAAGCATGAGAAAACTGGCGAGATTTTAAACTTTCAGGAGCACACCTGAAATATTATTGCATTAAGGATGTTGCATTCAAACTTGATCAAAAGAAAGTCATAGATATATCAATACTTTTTAAAACTTCATGTGTAAGTATAGGTATTAAATAAGGTACAGCTATACAAAATAAAATTTTAAATCTCTGAGTAACTTCTACTCAACTTCTCCCAAGGCAAGGTGCAAAATAACACAAAATTTCCTACAGCTGTAAGTCATTATGTTTTTTTTAATTTAGAATCACTCAATTGACTCTCATACGGACTGTCAAATTCTTCCATCAGTTGAAAATAAATTATTTTCAAAAAAAAAAATCTATGTTCCAACAGGCAATATAACAAAAACCAACCAGCACTTACCAAGCAAATGGCACTTTCTTTTGTTCTGACATAACATAGTGGTCTGTCTGGCTTGGTAGTGCTCTCATTAAACCAAAATCTCCAATCTTTATCTGGGGGAAACACAAGTGTTAGAACATTTTTAAAGTTTCAGATTTCAAAATGGGACATTGAACAAAGAAATCTATTCATCTTAAAAGTCTTTGGACTCAATTTATAAATTAGTTCTAAGATAGACTTTGTACTATGATTTCTGTTCCTAAATGTCAACACCATACCATATACAGGACACAGTCTTTTATTATACCTAATGGGGTATTCAAGTATGTTCTTAACTGTGGCTATACAAACTAATTGACCTAATTAAATGTCGTTTAATTTCATTAGTTGTAAGTGGGTCTGGTTGACTAGACTAAGTCCGAAGTTAGCAAACAATGCTTACAAAAACTTCCTAGCCCAACTTCACAAAATAATTTAATGAATACTCATCAACTCATTTTTTAAGTGTTAACTATTGTTTGCATTAGAATTAATTGCTAAATACGCACCAACTCATGTTTAAAGTGTGAACTATGGTTTGGAACAGACTTAATTGCTTTTTAACTCACCAACTCATTTTTTAACTATTGTTTGGATTAGAATTCATTTCTTTTAACTCACCAACTCATTTTTTAAGTGATAACTATTGTTTGGAACATAATTAATTGCTAAATACACACCAACTCATTTTACAAATGTGAACTATGATTTAGAACAGAATTAATTGCTCAATACTCAGCATTTCATTTTATAAGTGTGAACTATGGTTTGGAATTAATTGCTTTTAACTCACCAACTCGTTAGTTTTGAGCAGCACATTCCTGCAGGCCAGGTCCCTGTGAATGAACCGCTTTGACTCCAAGAATGACATGCCCACAGCTATCTGGATGGCGTACTCACACAAAGTGGATATCAGCAGCGGATGGTCGGCCTGCCGGAGTCTGTCTAGCAGTGAGCCTAAAGGTGCCAGTTCTGTCACCTGAGAGGACAACATTTAGCAATATTGAAACATAGGAAAAAACACCTTTAAAGCCAGTATTAAATGTATCATAAAGCTCATACTGATCAACACAACAGGAGTTTTGTGTTGGGAATAAAAAATATTATAGATCATGAACATATGTACCATGGGATAGGTAGAGAACGTGATTGATAACAAGGAAGTCGAAAATCTGGATTCTTGGATGAGTTCAATAGGACAACTCTGAGCCCACCCAGCTCTGATGGGAAACAGACTGACATAAGGGAGTACAAAAGAGGCAGGGTCTAAAACTGTCCATACTATCTCCTGCAGAGGTCACACTCACAGTAACAGATGAACTCTATTTCATCTGCCCATTAAATTAAGGTCTAAAAAGCTAATGTACATGTCCCATTGTAGGAAAGTTACCCTTTTAAAACTAATGGTCCAAAGGACAGATAAAGTTGAATTCATCTATTCCTATTACATTGGTTTATGGTGATTAACCCAAAAAATTTTATATTTCCCAAACCTACTCATTAAAGCAGTGAAGTTCCCTTTCGAACCTGACGGTCCATGGGGCAAGTGAAGTAGAGTTCACTTGTTTCTGTGACCTCAGCATATGAAGAGAAAGTATGGTCAGCACTATGCCCAGCAGCCTTTACTTTCCCTAATGTCTGTCAGGTACCTATCAGAGCTTGTGGTACTCAGGGACGTATTACAAACTTGAACTAGAGACTTTCAGGTTAGCAGTCGTATGCTCTACCATTTGACCACACCATCAAACTTACTCATTAGAACCAAGTAACAACTGGGAACCAAACTAAAGACTTTTGGGTCAGCAATCATGTGGTCTACCACAGACCAAGCCATCCCATATTTTACAAACAAAACAAAAGCTTTTTTTGGCTCACCATCATCAATGGAGTAGATAGAACCACCCCATACAAATGTATCAAGTTGTTGTGTTTCAATGTGTGCATTGCATTGACCTCCTTGACAAAATCTTCAAAGGCTCCAGGCTGGGACAAGGCATCTCCTCTCAGAATCTTTACAGCTACGCTCTTCTGTTAGCAACAAGGAAGCAACATTTAATTAAATAAGCACCATTTAAATAATGACGGTACATATTTTATACATATTTAAAATATTGGAATAAACAAAATACATTTTAATTTTGAAATAATAAAAATACTACTGACATTTAGAATTAATGCTGATCATTTCATTTTCTGTTTTTTCATAAGTTTATAACAACCATTGTATTGAAAAACAGAACTGCAGGTTAAGCTGTTGTACCCATATTTAATGTTTGACAGCTCTGCTGTTACTAACCATAACCCAATCCTGAATTTTAAACTAACCCTGATGATTAAGACAGTCATACCATTTTATATTTGGTCTCTCTATATATAACTATACACTTAACACAAATCATTTTAATTAAATCATAATTGATTAAGCCACCCAAACTGAATAATACTTAGTATCTCTACAGAAACTAACCGAAGCCTTAACCCAAACCTTCAATTTAACGGACCCTGTACTGTTTAAAAGAGCCACTAACATTTTTTTTATTTCAAATATTTTATTTTTTTATTAAGATTATTAGTATTTGTTCAAGGAGCTGGAGAGCCGCATCTTGATATCAAAAGGTTGCCGACCCCTGGTTTAGCCAATTATGTACTTAAAAAAACCAATCAAACCTTTTTGCCTGAAGGTGCCACCCACTCGCCCCTCCTGACAACACCAAATGATCCATTGCCCAGTTTGTCAAACACAAATACATTCTTTTTGTCAATCAGACAGGTCAGGGCCATGTCCAGATTCTCTGATGTGTTGCCTGGTTGTGTCCCTTTCTCACTGCCCCTGGGCAATATCTGATTTGGATAAACAATTCGGAGTTAGTAGATAAAGGCGGGGTACGAGTGAATAATTTAAAACAAAGATTTCACATTCATCAGATAATTTTTTTTTAAAACTTAAGTATTCCTACTTCTTTGCTGTTTGGATTAAACTGGATGATAACAAGTTTTTAAAAATGAAATAGTTTGGAATTTACAAATTATCATTTTTTAAAATTTAAAATGTTACCTACAACACAAGGTTAAAAAATATATTCACACTGCCTGGTCTGGCAGTGTACTAGCACTTCAGAAAATTTTTTAATTATTCACACTATACTGACCTTATCCAGTAAACTCTTCTTGCGAACAGATTTGTGTTTTTTAACTGCGTCCAGTAGCCGACGAATAGCAGGTTTGCCCATACCGATTTTCTCCAAGTCTTCATTTTTAACATAGTCGAAGTGGACCAGTCTAAACAAAACAAAGAAGATTTATTTCAATAATCTAAATATGGTATTGTGGATAAGTATAAATTAAATCTTACGTTAGTAATAAATACATTACATTAATAAAACGACACCATCATCACATGCAGATAACTAAAAAATAATAACAGTAGCCATAAATTTAACAACTATTTCCTATAACTTATGGTTGGAGTAAGGGCATCATGACCCAGAATACCTTGTGACCTGCAGGTCGTCCCGCAGCTTAGTGTAGAACTGGCCCAGCTGGATCTCATTGAGTAGGTTGACCAGCCATTCGGAACCTCCATCTTCTTCATTACTAGAGGATGACATTCTAAGAAGAAAAAAAAACAATTTTAAAACATTTAATGGTACTTTTCTATAAAATCATCAATAAGAATTAAGCAAGGTACAGCTATTAAGGAACATCAATCACTTTGTTGTTTTTATGTAGACCACCATTTAAAATCAACTTGGCAACATATCTGACATCTTTCAATGTAACTATTATTCAAATAGCTAGTAGTAGGCCTATAAAAAAAATATATATTTAAATAGGGCATATAAGCCTATGAGCAGGACATATTATTCGGTATACCATTCGAATCGTCCTTAGAGGATTTCATAGTGTCAGCCGCCAACCAATCAAACGCGCTCTTTCTCCGCGTTTTGGTTGGCGGCTGACGTCACGGTGACGTCACGCGACGCGTTTTTGGAGCTAAAAAGGGCCGAAAAAGCCATTTTTTTCTACGTGTAGTTCGGATTTTTTTACGTTTTTTAAAATGGGCCCGAAAATGACACTTTTTCAAACTGGACTTAGCCATTTTTTCAAACAAATTTTTCGAAAAAAGGCCGTTTTGGGTGATTTTTGGATGTAAACAATGGCCTAGGTCAACACGTGTCAAACCACGTGAAGGCACCCAATCGACGATTTCGGTCACGCATGAGTGGTTTTCATACGTTCTCGTGAACTAAATACCAGTTTCTTGACAACAAAATGGAAAACGACAATTTCGTGAAAATAACGACCCTAGAGGAATGGCTCTTGAAGATTATTAAATAAAAATCGGTGTGTTGGCTCTATGTATTGATTCTAAACTTGTCTATAATTGACTAGTAGGGCATGCTGAAACAACGGCCTGAGGGCGCCGTGTAGTGTGTAGTTTCGCTAAATGTAAATTAATCAGCCCGGCCGCAGATCAATCGCAAACTGTTAAAATGGTTGGATGTGAAAAGCTTCTACTTACAAATTACTTCTGAATAATCACATCACACAAAATAATCCCAAAGAAAGCACAAAATAAAATCCTTTAGAAAAGCATCACCATGAAATTTGAAAACCACAGTTTGTCAACCTTAACCAGCCATCTTTGGCTCGATCTAGAGGTCATTCTTTAGCCTACACATGTGTCTAGTCAACCAATTTAGTTTCTGATGGTACACGACATTTAGATAATATAATATAACAAACTAACTGAATTCCGACATTATATCCATCTAATCCAATATTGAAACAGAATTTGAAGCACAATGATCTAACGAATAAATCCAACTCTGTGCGAGTGTCGCACCTTTAGTCCTGGATACAACCATAGTGTGTAGTCGTGTTGTGAGTAAATTTGCACGAGATACAACACCGACCTAGACCTTCCTGATGTGTATGGCCCCAAAGTGCTGCGAGTAGGGGAGGGCAATTTAACGCCAGAATAGTTTTTTTTTTTCAATAGTTAGGTCATCAGTAGCTCACGCATCCTAACGGGGTTGAAAGTGTAACTTTAAATTGAACTAGGTGAGAGGATGAGGGTGAGGTCATTAGAACAACGGAGCTATATTTCTAGTAGAAGAATACGGGGAAATCATAGCTTGAAGTTTGAAGCCGGCATTTCATTTTTTTCATTGTTATTGAGTACAGCCCTTTAATGCACGACTAGGCTACTCATTATGAAATCTAAAAATGTAGTTGTGCTACCATGCAAAAGTAGCCTAATAGGTCTTGTTTATTTAAATGCAGATCCTGTTAGCCTAAAAATATTTGGATACACATTTTAGTTATATCGTAATGATTAATGTTATAATACAATGCATATATTCTGATAGTCCTTCAAGTTTTTGGGTAATCCATAACTTGTATTTCAAATTTATAATGAGCGGGATGCACTCGATGTTTTAAGTGCTACATTCGGTAGCTGTTACTTTGTGTATGACAGCATCCCAATAGTTCACTGTAAATATAAACTGAGCTTGGCGAGATTCCCATCGCCAAGCAATCGTATGATAGACCCAGCAAGCATCACTCGTTAAATTCGACATCATGGCTATACCAGTCCTTGATTTTCATTACAGCCTTTAAACGCCCAGTTCTTGGTTTTAAAAAAAAAAAGTGTCCCCCCCCCTCCCCGCTTGCGCCGACGTCATCATAGGCCAATACCATGTTGCGATTTTTTTTAAACGGATATAACACACCCCCCTCTCCCCCTCACAGCAAACGCCAACAACATCACCGAAGGCCCAAGGCCAATAACACGCACCACGGTGGATTTTTTCTTCAATGAGTATATACCCTACCCACCCGCCGCCTTACAACATACCGCATGTCTCTACGAACGGGGTGGGGAAGGGGTGGTATTCAAACAACGAAGCTGTTTCTTTATAGTACAAATACATAGTTTAAAAAATGATACTTACTGTAACTTACCTACTGCTATAGCATCATACATAATTTTATAAATTAGCTAATTAATTAATTAATTAACTAATGAAATATATCTAATGATAATGAAGGGAGATAGTTTATTTTGGTTAAGGCAAGACACACAACACTGTGCGTGCCTGGTATGTGGCCTGACCGACCTAAAAGGAGATTGTTTATATTATTGTTTTGAGTTTATATTTAACTCAATGCAACGAGCCCGCCGGTTGGCTGAGGCCACGCCGGGGGGGACGATCTGTCCGGGATTCAAAGGGACGACTCGAAATATCGTCCGCACAATTTAAGAATGGGATGTGTAGATCTAGTCTAGACTAGATCTAGATAGCTCAGCCAACCCAGTTTAAATTGTTTTAATTTGTAGTTTTATATTTCTAAACTCTATGATCTAACTAGATTCTAGGCTTAGGCCTATAAAAATAAGCTGGGTTAGAGAAAAAATAAAATATAAATAGATTTCTAGTCTAGGCCTAGAATTCTAGAATGTAGCCTACAAATTAGAAATTTACTAGATCTAGATCTATAAATTATTTAGATCTAGAATTTCCAATTTTTATTTACATTCTATAGCTAGTCTCATAACGCGAGTTGAATTACCTCCCCTGACCCGCTTTTTTATGGCCACTTTCTAGTTCGTTTTTTTCGATCGCGTCTCGGCACTGTTGCTAAAAATAGCATTCGCGCAATACCATACGGGTAAATCTGTTTGGCGTCTGCTACACGTGATAGATCGTTGAATGGCCGACAAGCTGATATAAAAATTATTGCGACCGGATGCGATTTTCTTGGAAATTGAGCTAGATTTAGCAAAAGACAGCTATATTTGTGTAAAATATTATTATTTATACTTCTACTTACACAGATATTTTGATAACTGCAGTTCAGCCGTCCATTTTTCTTTTAAAATGTATCTTTAGAATTTCTGTACCTTTTGGCAATCGGTCAGGAGTATTTGCGCACTAAACCCACCCCCCTACGGCAGATCCGATTTTTTTCCCAGTGAACTCGTACTGACCTCCCACATAGCTAAGATAGTACATTGATACTGATGGGAAAGCCTCTAAATCTGTATTCCTACTAGAGATCTAGAAATAAATCTAGATCATGGAGTTTTTATAATGACTTTTAAATTGAATGTCTCCAGTTTAAGATATTTTTTTTGTTTTTCAAAACATAGCTACTTTTAGTACTATATTTAAGTATTTCAAACCCTTTTGGTAGTTTTTTCTTAAACTTAGACCTAGATCTAGTGATTAGATATCTATATTTTGTACTTATAGCTTGCAGGCCTATTAAAATAATAATAAAACAGTTTGCTTGATAACTTCATTAGGTCATTTCATAAACACAAATGTTATAAACATATAAAAATCACAAAACCATAGGTAATATCTGAATTCTGTAGCCTACCTTACATTTAGGCTAATACTGAATTAAAAAGAAATTACATTAAGGTTTGAAATTAATACAACTTGTAATTAAGAAAGAAAGCTTCAATTCTAAATACTACAAGATATAATAACAAACAATGAAACAAATTTAGTCGAAAAGATTTTTATTTTTTCCGATATTGACCAAAATAAGTTTTTAAAGCTTAGGCCTAATGTTTTTACAAACATAACTCAATTTTATTAGGCCCCTGTAAACATTAATTAAGATTCCTCTGTAGACAAAGCAATCTATTTGGCAGATGAAGTAGAGTTCATGTTTCTTGACCTCGGCATATGAAGTGATTGTCCGTGTGGTCAGCGATATTCACAGCCGCCTTTACTTTTTACCTTTAATTTCCCCAATGTATATCAGGTACCCATCAGAAATGGGTGGACTCTAATTGAATTTTATTAAAAAAACATTTTGATATAGGCCTAGATCTATAATCTATGACATTCCAAACAACATCTGTTCTGTAGAATTTACTATTTACCTTTCTGCTTCCAAATGCGGTATTTTCCAATTGAAAATTCATCACAAAACATACAATAAATTATATAAATGGCATTTTATAAATTTATATAAACTATTTACTTTCACCTTGGTGTAAAAAAATGTAGGTATAAGCAAACTGATTTCACTAGTAAGAAAGAATCATGTCTTTTCTTGCTTACTAGCTTTAAAACAAGTGAATTTGACTTTTTACCTGCGTTTTTGGTCGCGTTTCTATATATTTTATTTGCGACACTAAAAAAATTATATTTAATCAACCGATTATGCTAAATTAATAAAATTGGTACTGTTGGATTGCATTTTTAAAGCTCTACAATTATATGCTATTCTTTTTATAATTTGAAGAAAATTGAATTTATATGAGACTAACTACATTCTAGGTCAATCAATAGTCTACACACAAACAACCATTACCTTACGTTTTTTTTTATTTTTCAACCAACATTCAACAAGTCAACACACCCAAAAAACACATCGGAAAACACAACTTGAAACCTCTCCTCAGGACTCAGTGAGTCTCAGTCTCAACCTGCACTCATTTTTTTAAAAGCCCAGCCCTCCTCCAAATCTAATGAGTCGACAATACGCGTGCAAGAAATGCATCAGAAAAAACAAAATGCAGTATTAACTAGTACCATTGCATACATACATTTAAGCTGATCTGTTCTATTAGTATCCGCTGTGTATTAGATCTACTAAATATTTCATCACAACAACAGCTTCAGTTATAATGTTCCGCTCGCCATCTTGAATTTTAACTAAGTCAGGATACTTCCGCCAAGTTTTTTTAAAAACATACACCAACCTACCCCCCTTTTCCTTACCACCCCTGTCCTCATTTCACATGTTTACATTTCATTGACCGTGTTAAACCATTTCAGCCGGATATTTTTGTCTTTCTCTCAATGAGAGTCAATGCTTAGGAATTTCGGAATGATAATTACAGGTTGAAAACGCGTTTAAAACTATTATCAGTCTACTAAACGTAAAGAACGTAAAAGGAGAAAGGGTATTTGCTGTTGCGCGCGCGGGTTTGGCTGAATTTATTTGCACTGACATCACGGGATTGTCCCATTGTAGTCAAAGTAGGACACGAAAGTTTATGGTGGGTAGTATAGGAAGGTGAAAGATTTTTAATTCATTGAGGTCTACCTTGAACTTAAACAAATACACACATTCAAAGTTGTTGTTTTTCTTTTTAAAGATTTTAAACATAGGTCTGCTAAAAATAGGTTTTACCACACAGGGGCGTAGCGAGGGGGGGGGGGGGGCGGGGGGTGCGGACCGCACCGGGTGACACCATTTAGGGGGGTGACACCAGGGCAAAAAATAGCAAAATATATAGAGAAAAACTTGAAGGGGGGGGGTGCAAATTGAAAGTTTGAGGGGGGGGGGTGCAAATCGAAAAATTGAGAGGGGGGAGGTGCAAATCGAAAGTTTGAGGGGGGGGGGGTGCAAATCGAAAGTTTGAGGGGGGGGGGTGCAAATCGAAAACTTGAAAGTTTGTCCCCGGGAAGGGTCGCAACGCCTCTGGGGGGGGGTGACACCATTAAGTGCCGCACCGGGTGACACCCGACCTCGCTACGCCACTGTTACCACATCATGTCCCAGCCGTGCCTGTAAGTCTAGTTGTTGCAGCATTTGAATTAGCAAACAACGTTTCATCACTAGCGTTAATATGTCGGGGGTGCGACTCGCACCGGGCGACACCATTTTAGCGGAAGGGGAGGGGGGGGGGTTGATATCAAATAGAAAAAATTGTAAAATATACTGATAAAAAAAGTGTATTCAGTTTAAATATCAAACTAGTAAGGGAGAGAGATAATACCAACCCAAAAAGAATAAAAAGTGTTTGAACCCTACCAGAGGCGTAGCGAGGCGGGGGGGGGGGGGCGCATCGGGCGACACCATTTAGGGGGGTGACACCAATATTTGTTGATACCAAATAGAAAAATTGTAAAATTTATTGATAAAAAAAGTGTATACAGTTTAAATATCAAACTAGTAAAGGAGAAGGATAATACCAAACCAAAAAGAATAAAAAATGTTTGAACCCTACCAGAGGCGTAGCGAGGCGGGGGGGGGGGCGCACCGGGTGACACCAAGACAAAAAAGCAAGATATATAAAATACATTTTTTGCCAGTTTAATTAATAGCTAATTAAAGTTAAAAAGTATTTCAGGTACATAATGACGATCACAACAAAGGGGGGGGGGGGGGGTGGGAGACACCATAACACAACCTGCCAACACTAGAGAAAACAATGCTACACCCAGCAGTATTAACATTAGATTAAAAGTGAACACTTGAAAGCTTTTACACGGGGGGGGGGGGGGGGGAGGGTGAAACCAACAGTAAAATTTACAGAGACAAAAAAAAAGGTTTTGGGAGGGGGGGGGGGGGTAACACCATGAGGTGCCGCACGGGGTGACACCCGACCTAGCCACGCCACTGAAGACTCCCATCACACACTGTCACAACCCCCCCCCCCCCCCATCACTGCAATCTTCCTAGGAGTAAGACGGCCCTTGTAAGATATTTTACCTCGCACTATTGCAAAAATATGAATAAATGGATGCTTAGAAATACGCCAAGATCTAAAAAAAAAAAAAAAAAAAATGAGACCTTACGGTTTATTTTGTTCCCCCCCCCCCCCTCCCCGAAGAGATGCCTGGAAGAAACTCTGCTTACCAGCCCTGTAGTGGAGGTCAATATTTTGAGCTAAATATGATTTCCCTTTGTTGCATTCAGTGGGTTAGTGATTGTTCATAAACAATTTCCAACGCTTAGAATTTTTGTAACGATTTGTGACAACGGGAAAAGGGGTTAGAAAGGATGGAAACATCATACTTTTGTATTTTATAATGTAACGAGCCGACGCGCGGCGTATCATACGCCGCAATTTAGTTGTTTTATTTTCTACTTTTCAGTAATTCATAATTTGTGAATTCGACAGTACCAATGCTGCCACTGAAAATATTTGCTTCAAAACACTATCAGTAGGTCGTTAAGGACGATACTACCCTACCCTCCTTTCCCCAAACCCCTACCCTAACCCCCCCCCCCCCCGTGAAAGCAGCCACCTCTTAGTTACCTCCCCTAAGTTTAAAATCGTTTCAAACTAAATTATCTGCCCCTATTAGCCGTCACTAAACCCGGCTCTACGGTTGTAAACATTTAGCGTGAACCACAGCTCACCAGACCATGTAAGGGTGGGGTGGTAGGGAGCGCGCTTACAGCTTGTTTTCTAGCGTCTCCAAGAAGTGAATTATATATATAGATGTTAGAGCCTAAATTTAGGATGTTATTTCAATAAAAATGTGTTTGTAAATGTAAAAGAAATTTGATAAATTCATTCAATGTTCACCCAGCTGAGTTATTATTTTAGAGAAAAAAAATCGATTAAAAAAACAACAAAGAAACAACAGTTTTGAGGACTAGTGTAGTTTGAGATGTGTCGTCATTTTAGGAGAGGGAAGGGTCGTTGGGTGACGATGTTTGTCGATGGGGGAGGGGAAAAGAGGGGTCTACACTTTTTGACAATATTTTCCACCAAATAATTCTAAAATTAAATTTGCCATGTTTACATTATTTCTGTTTAAAAAAAAAAATAAACTCTTAAATTGGCGCATCTCTTAATAGTCTTATTATGACGGGGAAAAAAATATAACCTACTGGCCAGTATGGGGATCGAACCCACGACATTCGCGTTATTAGCACGACGCTCTAACCAACTGAGCTAACCGGCCCTTATATTTCGACGTTGTAGTAAGATAAAAAGTTTTGCAACTTTTTCTCGTTGAGTTAGAAACAACGTCTACCAGTATATCTTAATCATGGAGAAAGACTACTGAGAGAGGTGACGGTAGACGGAATACCGTAGACATTAAAGGCAGAGGCGTAGCGAGGAGGGGGGCGGGGGTGCGGACCGCACCGGGTGACACCATTTAGGGGGGGGGGGGGGGTGACACCAAGGCAAAAAATTCCAAAATATATAGAGTAAAATTTGAGGGAGGGTGCAAATCATAAGTTTTAGGGGGGAGGAGGTGTGCAAATCGAAAGATTGAGGGGGGGGGGGGTGTGCAAATCAAAAGTTTGAGGGGGGGGGGGGGTGCAAAAATCGATAGTTGAAAGTTTGTCCCCGGGAAAGGTCGCTACTGGGGGGTGCCACCATTAAGTGCCGTTCCGGGTGACACCCGACCTCACTACGCCACAGATTTAAGGTACTGGACCCCAGGCGGAAGATGGGAGGGGGAGGAGCTGACTGAAGGGTCAGTAGCTAATCAATCTTCGATTTTTAGCCGACCTTAATTTTTTTTAATAAACGATAGTAAAATCATACCTTGAGTAGCTAACATTGTACACCGTAGCCATAACGGAAAAGTCAGCAGCTAAACTTACAAATAGCTGGCAAACTGATCACCGCAATCAGTAGCGTAGCGAGGGGGGGGGGGGGCGGGGGTGGCACATATGTCCCCGGGCGCTGACATTAGGGGGCGCCAAAATGGGTTGGAAAAATAAATTGAAAAATTGAGGGGGGGGGGGTGCAAATCAAAAGTTTGAGGGGGGGTGGGGGGTGCAAATCGAAATCTTGAGGGGGGGGTGCAAATCGAAATCTTGAGGGGGGGTGCAAATCGAAATCTTGAGGGGGGGGATGCAAATCGAAAGGTTGAGGGGGAGGGGGGTGCAAATCGAAAAGTTTGTCCCCGGGCGCCGGGAAGGGTCGCTACGCCTCTGACCGCAATCAGATCACAGGCAGGTCACAGCAATCTACAGGCAGGTCACGGGCAGGTCACATGCACCTACAGGCAGGTCACAGCAACCTACAGGCAGGTCACGGGCAGGTCACAGGCACCTACAGGCAGGTCACAGCAACCTACAGGCAGGTCACGGGCAGGTCACAGCAACCTACAGGCAGGTCACAGGCAGGTCACAGCAACCTACAGGCAGGTCACGGGCAGGTCACAGGCACCTACAGGCAGGTCACGGGCAGGTCACAGGCACCTACAGGCAGGTCACAGCAACCTACAGGCAGGTCACGGGCAGGTCACAGCAACCTACAGGCAGGTCACGGGCAGGTCACAGGCACCTACAGGCAGGTCACAGTAACCTACAGGCAGGTCACGGGCAGGTCACAGGCACCTACAGGCAGGTCACAGTAACCTACAGGCAGGTCACGGGCAGGTCACAGGCACCTACAGGCAGGTCACAGCAACCTACGGGCAGGTCACAGGCACCTACAGGCAGGTCACAGCAACCTACAGGCAGGTCACGGGCAGGTCACAGGCACCTACAGGCAGGTCACAGCAACCTACAGGCAGGTCACGGGCAGGTCACAGGCACCTAGAGGCAGGTCACGGGCACCTACAGCCTCTCCCCCGCCTCCTTCCACATTTGATACGCCTCTAAATCCTAGCACAGACAAGCTCTAGTTATCTACGAGTCAGAGAAAAATTATGCTTTTCTAGAAATATGTTTTTCATATTACAGGAAGGCCGGTTAGCTCAGTTGGATAGAGCGTCGTGCTAATAACGCGAATGTCGTGGGTTCGATCCCCATACTGGCCAAATATTTTTTAAAGTTTTGTCACAAAAAAAAACACACACACACACACCAACCAATAAATTACCTTTATAAAGAGTCCAATTAAGTATTTAATTAATAACTGTAATTAATAACTGTATTTTAATAACCGTACTTGCATGATCGTTAGAACACAAGCGTTTAGAATACACAAAATGCAGTTCTTTTTCCTAGTCTCTTCTACCCCCTAGCTATATATATATATATATATATATATATATATATATATATATATATATATATATGTGTGTGTGTGTGTGTGTGTGTGTGTGTGTTTGTAAATACAGCTTAATTTAAAATTAAAGTTAATACAGCTAGTAAAGCATTTTTTTAAAAAATGTTACTTAGCAAGACGAAAACATTGACTACGGCTTAACTCAACGGAATTTACAACTCAAATGTTTCAATTGGGTGAAACTTCGGGGCGGGGAGACAGTTGGCGGACATGTCGGGTGTGTGTGTTTTGGGGGAGGGGGGGGGGGGGGTTAGATGCCATGCTCTACAAATAGAGTCTCATCCGGTTTTGTATTACCGTGCGGGTTGTTTTTTGTTGTTTTTTTTTTCTGATCTGGTTGCTAGGCCTACATAATGGGCAGCCAACCGTAAAATATTTTTAACGCCAGTACACACAACCACCTACACGCACAAATACACACATGCTCATACTCGCACACGCAAACACACACCCGGCAATACAAACATATACATACACGGCAATACAAACAAATGCACAACCGGCTATACAAACATATACACACACGGCAATACACAGCCAACATTACCCACAAACCCTCACACGCTCATACACGCCGCACGTAAACACACACCCACGACAAACACACAAATGCACACACTCACACACACCCTCTCACACATCTTCAACATACACATACACGCACGCACACACACACGCACACACACACACACACAGGAAGACACATCACGTTATTATTAGATACACTAATAAGAAACGACGCGCTCATACCTAAAATAGCATCCAGTAAATTGCTGTATATCTGTACTCACCATGGATGATTGGTAGACAAGTATTTGGTCCTATAGAGAACGCGACTGGAGAATAGATAACAAAATGATTCAACTTTGGTCGATTCTATGGAAGAAGTGTCTCGGACTACGAACAACAATGTTCGGTCCCTTTGGGAAGGGTTTGTCTCAGAACACGAACAACAAAATGGTTCAATAATGGTCGATTCTAAGGAAGTGTCTCGGACTACGAACAATAATGTTCGGTTCTACGGGAAGGGTTTGTCTCAGACTAAGAAAAATAAAATGATTCAACATTGGTCGATTCTAAGGAAGGAGTGCCTCGAACTACGAACAACAATGTACGGTCCTAAAGAAAGCGCGTACCAGACAACGAACAATAAAATGATTCAACAATGTTCCGTCCAAAGAGAAGTATGTCCCATATTACGAACAACAAAACGTTTTTGCAATGGTCGATCCTAGAAAAGACATGTTTCAGACTAAGAACTAAGTTTCAGACTACGGACGCTGACCTGTTAACACCTAGACAGACTAGAAAAACAGAACGGCAGCTATCTTGCACGAACTCATAATACTCATATATTTTACTTTTACTAGTGTCATATATATATATATATATATATATATATATATATATATATATATATATATATATATGTGTGAGTGTGTGTGTGTGTGTGTGCCTGTGTGTGTGCATGTATAAATAAAAAAAAAAACAAATAAAATATTTTTTTTAAAGTGTGGTTGGAGTTAACACCCTCTATTCTCCCTTAAAATCTTCGAAATAAAGCTAAGTTATCCAACGTAACTCTACCTCGAAAATAAGTAAACATACGTTTGGACTTATTATTATATGTATCATAATCGAACGAAGTTTTACCTAATAGCGAATAGCTTTTATCCATTGTGCCTATTTTAAGATTGTTTGGATCAACAATGAAATGTCTATAGTCGCAATGTTGTTGAAATACGTAAATTATAATTACGCTGGATGTATTAATATAGTATAATAACCTAACAATGTACATTCAAACAACTTCAAAGGTTTATGAACAAACAAGGTATTTAGGCAACAATGCCCGACCCATTCAATCCTAACCCCTTTAATCCTAACCCGCTCCCTAGCTCCAGTGAGTTGATGAATAGTCTAATCGGCGATTATTGTGTCCCCCACCCCCTCACCCGTGGGGACGTTCAAATCCCGGTCAAATGGGTGGAGCTAACTGGTCAGCATGGGGTCAATCACGTGGTAGTTCTCAGAGCATGGAGGTTCGAAGCTGAAAAAACTAAAATCTGGAGATTGTAATGCGAGTTGATTTGGCCGACACTGATGCTCATGCCGGCATGAGTTACATCTTGATGGAAGTGATATGACAGTTAAACGTGGCACCTGTGTGAGTATTTTTACCTGTTTGAAGCATAGCATAAGACGACTGTCACTCTCAGGGATAACTCTACAGGTAGGCCTTAGTTAAAAATATGATTAGCTTAATTAGCTGGAAAATTAAAAATTAAAAAAAAAAGATAAGGTTAATTATCTGGATAATTTCCACGAAAAATATGATGAGGTTATTACGTTGAATAATTTCAGTTCAAAATATGATTAGTTTAATTAGCTGGATAATTTCAATTTAAAATACATTAGGCTAATTACCTGGATATTTATTTAAAATACGATGAGGTTAATTCGATAAAGAATTTCAGTTTAAAATATGATTAGTTTAATTAGTTGAATAATTTGAGTTCAAAATATTCATGTTTTGAACTGAAATTATTCAACTTATTCCAGTTTTAAATATTAAATTTCAAAATATGATTAGATCTATTATTTTTATGATATCTGTGTAGAATATGATTAGGTCAAGTTGAACAGCTAATTTAAAAACTCAGTACATAACAAGGGGGGGGGGGTTAGGTTAGGGGGGGGGGCTTAGTTTGTTTTATCATTTTCTTAAAGTTTCTTTATAAATTACTAATTTTCCACTCAATTATGCACAACATTTTTCCGTTCATTTGGCGCGCTTTTCTTATTTTTTTTCTACTCAATTTTATTCTTTTTTAAAAAAATCTAAGTATTTAAAGAAGTTAATAAAAAAACATTTCTATAGCTAATCGCACTGATAGTAATATAGTGCCATCGCCCTATCTGTTAGATAAGAATATACAAGAACGTTTAAGGGAGATCATTCCCGCTTTATTTCTACGAACATAAACTCCCCCCCCCCCCCCCCCCTTTATACCTCAGACATGTAATTTTGGCTGTGTATGTTAACCTTGTCTGGGGATGTTACGCTATTTATTAATTACTGTTAACAGATTAACAATAGTATTTTTTTCCCAATAGTAATAAGGACTTAAGTTTTTGGTTTTTTTTTCTCGCCTCAGACATGTAATTTACAGCGTCAGATTACCTTGCATGTTCGCTTTAGTATTACAGTTTTCATCATCGGTTTGTGAGGACTGATTCACATTAACAATAGTATTTTTTTTCCCAATAGTAATAAGGACTTAAGTTTTTGTTTTTTTTTCTCGCCTCAGACATGTAATTTACAGCGTCAGTTTACCTTGCATGTTCGCTTTAGTATTACAGTTTTCATCATCAGCTTGTGAGGACTGATACAGATTTAAAATAGTAATATTTCTTTCTTACTTGTAGCTTACTTTCATTTATCTAAGATGGGTTACTTATACATGAATCTAATTCTTTTTTTTTTTTTTTTTTTACATACATAAATCTAATTAAATGATGATTCAAGGGATTTCTTTCCCATCGTTGTATTCTTTTATTACCATTATTGCGGAGCGTTCACACCTTTTCAAATTGAGTATACAATGAAGCTAATAGTTTGCTATTTCAAACTTCATTTGAACAAAATTTCTAAAATTTAAGAAATATAAAAAATTCTTTAAAGGTTGTATACTGTGGTTTTTTGTGTCTAAAATAAGCAACAATTATTACTTTACTTTCATTATTGTTGACTTACATTGCATTTTAAAAGTTTAGATATATATATTTAGCTTGATTCCCTTGTTTATTTCAGTTATTTATATGGGAGGTAACTAGCATAAATATTCAATGTAAAACAAGTCCACTAATTTACAACTACAATGTGTTTCAATTTGTTAAATCATGATATACATTTTAATAGTAATACAATTAATTTAATACATTTTTAAAAATAACTTACATGTGTATTAACGTATATCAGAGGCGTAGCGACCCTTCCGGCGCCCGGGGACAAACTTTCGATTTGTTCTTGAATCTGAATTGTTATATTTGGTATGATTTTTTTTTATTGTTGCAGAAAATGTTATTTACAAAATATTTATACTTGTTAATGTTATCTGTATGCCCTATACTAAAATTTAGTTTTAATTATTTTGTCTCCTCTTAGAATGGATGTCCCATCAGAGGAAAGCAATCACTCAGTCACACCAGACGATGAACTGGAATCCGTGACAAACCCACAGATCTCTAGCAGTACTCAACCTGAACTCAATGCTGGAACACCCCCGTCATTGAACACTAACACCCCCGATAACGACGTGGGGTACCCGGCACCCTCTGCTAATGTAAAAGTAATAAGGCGAAAAGTTGAAAAGTTGTTTCGCCCTTTTGAGATTGATGAATATAAGACAGTTGTTGGTGAGAGTGAATTCGATGAGACTTCGCAGGGAGGAGTCGATACAGCCGTTTCAGTAGCCGGGATCACAGCTGTGCCAACATCCAGGCAAATAGCTGGGACAACAGCTGGGGCTATAGCCGGGCACATGCCCGGTCTTACTTCCGGTTTTACTGCCGGTTTAACAGTAGTGTCAACGGATGGATCCTCAGCCGGAATGTCACAACGTTCGCCACAAGGATCGGGGACGACGGAAATGACGTCACCACTGTGTCACCACGCGTGCGTCTGCTGCGCCAGACGGTGCCAGGCACAAGCCTCGGCGGGCGTCACAGCACTTCCGGTCACTATCAGACAGACTGGTGGTTTGATGGACTATAGTCAGCAGAGTCTGCGGAACTCACCCACAGGGTTCCAGAACAGTTTAGCTCAACACGAGAGGACCAGACATTCGTCATCGTCTGATGATATAAATGATCACGGAATTAAATTTTCTGACATCTCTCGAAAGACGACTGATAAAAATGATAATCTGCTCAACAAAATCTCCAAAATTTGCAGGGATAATTATTTGTCAGTAAACTTGGACAGTAAAGACATTTCTTCGTATCCTAGTCCAGAAAGCGAAACCAGATTTAACAATGAACGATTGCACTGTGGCATGAGCGAATTCAAAGAAAAACAACGTTCTCCTTCAACCGGGATTTTCCGATCAACAACCGGAGTTTCCCGATGTTCAACCGAGTTTTCCCGATCTTCAAACCACGACGCGCCGCATGGAAATAATTTGAGTGCACGCGATGAAAAAGGAAGGAGCAGCAATAATGTCCGGGAAGTGATCGGTGCTGGGAAAAACGACGACAGCAATCACGCCGAGGGTGATGACGACGACAGCTACGTGTCGGATGTTGACAGCGAGGGCTACGGCTTTGGTTCAGGTACCCACGATGACATTAACGATGACAGAGAGATGCGACCTTAAAGTTAGAAGTAATATGTTAATTTGGTGCCTTCACTAATTATAGGTGGCATTTATTAACATATTTCTAATATCACTAATCTCTATATATATATAATTATCTTCTGGGAGACGCTAGAAAACAAGCTGTAAGCGCGCTCCCTACCACCCCACCCCTACATGGTCTGGTGAGCTTTGGTTCACGCTAAATGTTTACATTCGTAGAGCTGGGTTTAGTGACGGCTATTAGGGGCAGATAATTTAGTTTGAAACGATTTTAAACTTAGGGGAGGTAACTAAGAGGAGGCTGCTTTCACGGGGGGGGGGGGGGGGGTGTAGGGTAGGGGTTGAGCGAAAGGAGGGTAGGGGTTGGGGGAAAGGAGGGTGGGGGTAGTAACGTTCTTAACGACCTACTGATAGTGTTTAGCAAACATTTTCAGTGCAGCATTGGTACTGTCGAATTCACAAATTATGAATTACTGAAGGGGTAGAAAATAAAACAACTTAATAGCGGCGTATGATACGCCGCGGGTCGGCTCGTAGTAGATAATCGACAGTCTCCTGCTTGCTAATCCAAAAAGTCTCGAGTTCGAATCCCCCGGGCAGACGAAGCTCGGTAGATAGGGACAGCAACTCCTCTCAAGGAGAGACAACTCCGTAATAAAAAAACAAACTGCTGCCTTGTTCTTGGTTGGACAAAGGCTATGCGGCAAGATGTAAAACATTAATATTAATTAGCAAGAGCTTTCTTTCCTGTTTTTCGGGCAGATAATTCTCTCTCATAACAAAAGAAAATATAAATGCTTCAAAACCACTGATTCGCCCCTAACTTACATCACTATATACACTTCACTTACATCACTATATTCACATCACTAACCTCACGGTATACACATAACTTATGTCACTGTATATACCTCACTTAAGGCACTATATACACTTCGCTTACATCACTATATACACATCAATATATACACATACCTTATATCACCGTATAAGTAAAAGTAAAGATTCCTCTTTAGACCTAACGATCTATTGGGCAGATGAAGTGGAGTTCGTATGTTTTTTGACCTCGGCATATAAAGGGATAATATGGTCAGCAATATGCCCAACCGCCATTACTTTCCCTAAAGTAAGTTAGGTATCCATCAGAATATCACTGTTATATAGCACTTATGTCACATATAGTCATATAAGCTTTATGTTAATGATACAGATATTGGGGTGGGGGAGGGGGTAAAACAAACCATGTACATGATGTATAATCCATCCAATCCCAATCATTTAAATACAAACATAGTTTATGGTATTAGTTTTATAATACAAGGTGAAACAAATCATTCTCAATGATTTTAATACTGTAACTGAATTATTGAAACATATAAACTCTACTTCATCTGCCCCACTGGATCCCTAGGTCTAAAGATGAATTTTTAACTGAAATATTAGGTGCTAGACTTAATATACCTAGTTCATCTGTTTTATAGGGTCGGCGTGGTCGAGTCGGTAAAGCTCATGGTTGCTAAACCGAAAAGTCTCGAGTTCGAACCCTCGGGCAGATGAGGCTCGTTAGCTGGGGACAGCCACTCTTCTAGGAGAGACAACTCTAAAATTAAACAACTGCTGCCTTGTAGTTTGTTCTTGGTTGGACAAAGGCTATGGAAGCAAATCCAAAAAGAAAAGCAGGCTGAAATCGGAGTCAATGGCCTCAATGGCGCATAACCAGTTGACACGTAACGCTTAATTGTGTTAGAGGCGTGGTCGAGTCGGCAAAAAAGCTCATGGTTGATAAATTCGAACAAAAGTCTCGAGTTCAAACCCACTGGCAGATAAATTTCGATCCCCTTCAACACTAATAATTAAGAACGAAGAAGAAGATCTGTTTTATTTGGTATTCGGCGTGTAACTAAACACAGCACCAAAACACATTAATTCCCTAACTCTAAACCTAGCAGTCAGTGGCGTAGCGAGGTCGGGTGTCACCCGGTGCGGCACTTTATGGTGTCACCCCCTAGAGGCGTAGCGACACTTCCCCGGGGACAAACCCCCCTCAAACTTTCGATTTGCATCCCCCCTCAAACTTTCGATTTGCACCCCCCTCAAACTTTCGATTTGCAACCCCCGTCCCCCTCAAACTTTCGATTTCCACCTCTTAAAAGACTATTTAACACTCGAATTAATACTTAATTAAGTGGAATTGTCATTTTTCTCTATATATTTTGCTATTTTTTGACTTGGTGTCACCCCCTAAATGGTGTCACCCGGTGCGGTCCGCACCGCTCCCCCCCCCCTTTTATCTACGCCACTGCTAGCAGTAACCCCCAGTGTCTAAACCGAGCAATAGAAAAACTACAATGCAGTCTGTTATTATAATTGTTGTATGTGTTGTATGTGGTGTGAACTGTTTCAAACATCGGCAGAGTCCGGCAAAAAACGTCGGAACAGGACGACATTCAGCCCTGAGCAGTTGTCGGAACTGGAGAGGTTGTTCCACATCAACATGTATCCAGATTGTTCAACAAGGGAGGAAATCGCGAGCAGGACGGGTTTACTGGAGGCAAGAGTTCAGGTTCGTGGGTTTTGTTATCTTATTTTTATTGATGGTGTTAGTGTTCTTGTAATATACATGAAACTATAATTGTTTAATTTAAAAATATTTATTTATTTTAAAACTTAAATAAAAAGTCTTTAAAAAAGTTAAACTTCGGACATGACAATCCATATCTAATTCTAATGTTTACCGAAAAAAAAAACTTAGGTCAAGTAGGCTAAATATTTTTAACCGTTGTTCAAATATCTAATCAAATATAATTATACTCCAGCGTTTAAAAAAAACTGTTATAAACAGAAGTTCTACAACCTCAATCAATTTAAAATCTAAATTTTAATTCTTCGATTATTTTATCATGTTATTTAAACGCAGTGCTAGTTTAACAAAAAATGCAGAACAAAGAGCGTGCTTAAAAGTTATTTGCCCGATTCCCTTCCCCTCACCCTCACCCCCGGGCTCTGCGAGGGGTCCCACAAGAGGGTAACAATAAAAGGGTTCTTTAAAGCGAAATTTGCTTCAGTTTGGCGACGAGCGAATCCAGAAAGGACGAATTAGCAGCCGCGCAAACGGGGGAGCATTTCCGCACGGTGCGAAAACAACAGGTACTTGAGCCGATGAGATTTCGGGTTTTCCCGAAACTGAACTAATCTCATTCTCTAAGTGGCGGTGTTCTCGCGCGCCTAACGCGGCTACTATTATGGTCGCGGAGTATCATGGTCGTTTCTTTGATTATCGCAGAAACCTTTGTCCACTCACTAAATTGCCCACCCCCTTCCCCACCCTATTTTTTCCCTTGCTCCGCGAAGGTAATTTTCGTATCTTAATTCGCTTGAATGAACTAAGCCGAAGTGTTCACAACATTGAAGGCTATAAAAGAGAAGATTTAAGTACTTGAGTGGTTTTTTAAGGGTTCTTAACAGACTTAAGCCTATTGGAGAGACATCTTTATCATGCTAGTTATTAATTTAAACAAATACTGTAAAGAAATATTTTATTGATAGAAGCGATGTTCTTTTAGGAAACTACTTAAAAACATGTTTGTATTTAATTGTCGTTTTGAGCACCCTGTAAACTATTTTATGTACAAGCCGTACAATTATTTGTCATGTTTTGCCGTTATTAATAAACTACCACAAGCATTTTAAAAACGATTTTTACCTCTTCCTTCCCTCGCACTCTCATACAACCCCCCTCCCCCCCCCCCACAAAAATGACGTCACACTGTTCACACTCAACCTACCACTCCATAAAATTGCATTTTTTTTCAGTAGGGAATTTTTTTTACACTGTTTACTGAGCTTTGAAACGTTATGAATAATGATCAGTTTATATATTAATTTGTAAAATGGCAGCTAAAATTCAGGATCTAATAATAATCTTTTTTTTTAAAATTCAATTTTTGAAGACCCCCTCCCCTTGTTACATATCGTCAAGAAAGTTCTACCTCCTCCCCCCCATCATATTACATCACGAGTCCGACTTCTCTCTCTCTCTCTCTCCCCCCCCCCCCCTTAAGATGTGTGACCGATACCGGACGGCATCGAAACCACCTACACACAATCTCGTTTATTGCCTGTTCTTATTTCAAATATCTAAACTAGACCCATCCACTCACAATGGGACTAACATTTGTCTTTGATCTCTACATTCAACATTATCTTGCAGGTTAAACATAAAAATTGTGTAGAAATTAGTTCTACCCTCCCTGACCACCCTCTAGCCAAATATTACAATACCTACATGTTCCTATTTTACACAAAAGCGAATCGTTAGCGAGTACAAAGTAGGATCATTAAAAAGTACAAAGCGTTGAGTTATGAAGTACAAAAGCGTATAACTGTGCAGTACAATGGTGTATCGTTATCAAGTGGGCCTATTATTACACTGGCTTTGTTAAACTTTAAATAAAATAACCACACGCTAATTAGAGAATCTGTGACTTGAACAAAAAATCCGCGAGTATGTATAAAAGGGGAGATCACGCTGATTTCTCGCTGATCTTAGTTGCGGGTCGTTGGGATATTTGAAAAGTCGGAACGACCTAGGTCTTATTTGGGTAATGGCGTAAAGTAGTCAAAAGATAGTTATGTCTGGGTTGTACCAGGAATAATTTATGTTGTATTTTTGTTTTTTTAATAGGATATCAGAGGCGTAGCGATGGGGGGGGGGGGGGGGGGGGGGGGGGGGGGGGGGGAGGGGGGGGGATGGGTACATATGTCCCCAGGCGCCGACCCTAGGGGCGCCAAAATGGGTTGGGAAAAATTAAAAGCTCATTTCAGCTGCAGTTTTGAATTATAAATATATTTTTAAAAAAAGGGGGGGGGGGGGGGAAGCGCCAAATTGAAAGTTTGTCACCGGGCGCAGGGAGGGGTCGCTACTCCTCTGTAGGATATCCTGTGTATATAATTTAAACCTTGAAAGGAAAATATGTAGTCTATATGATATTCTGAGCTTAGTTCTATGTTGAAATCGAAAAA